>NC_056456.1:39647646-39669354 GCF_018296145.1 Oncorhynchus tshawytscha
ATGGATAGAGAGAGAGAGAGAGAGAGAGAGAGATGGATGGATGGATGGATGGATGGATGGAAAGAGAGTGAGATGGATGGATGGATGGATGGATGGATAAAGAGAGAGAGATGATAGAGATGGTAGAGAGGGAGAGATGGTAGAGAGGGAGAGATGATAAAGAGGGAGAGACGATAAAGAGGGAGAGATGATAAAGAGGGAGAGATGATAAAGAGGGAGAGATGATAAAGAGGGAGAGATGATAAAGAGGGAGAGATGATAAAGAGAGAGAGATGATAGAGGGAGAGATGATAAAGAGTGAGAGATGATAAAGAGAGAGAGATGATAGAGATGATAGAGAGGGAGAGATGGAGAGATGATAGAGATGATAAAGAGGGAGGGATGATAAAGAGAGAGAGATGTTAGAGATGATAGAGAGGGAGAGAGGGAGAGATGGAGAGATGATAGAGATGATAGAGAGGGAGCGATGAGTGTACAGACCCATCTCCTCTAAAGGAAGGCAGTGGGATGCAGCACTCATAAGGGTGATCAGCTTCCTGTCAGAATACGTTGACCTGACAACCGCTAGGTTGCCGGGCAGCTGTCATCGGCACATCAATCCGTCCCAGACCCAGTCCATCTCCACGACAGCCCCGAAGACATACACACACACACACACACACACACACACACACACACACACACTTCAGTGAAGCGCTCTACTCGGCAGCAGCAGAAGGTGGTCAGGAGCTGTCACTGAGCTGTCATCTCTACTTTACGTCCCACTCTAAACTCACACCACAAGGACACCTCAATGGGGGTGGGAGGTGGAGACGTGTGGCAGGTATTTACAGGTCTTTTTAATGAGGGACATTAAAGTTGCCCACATCGGGAATAACACCTTAGCTCCACACTGTTCTCATGGGGAAGTGCCAAGCTGTGATCCATAGGAGCCAGGTAGGAAGATTGAATGACTGACACTTTTTCAATTCTATTTGTTCGTAAAGCAACTTGAAATATGCCACCCCAGATCCTATGTTTATCGAGCTGTATTTTTCCATAGGAAACTGTGGTTGCAGAGGAGAGAGTCAAGCCTAGTGGAGCCTAGAGGAGCCCTAGTGGAGCCCTAGTGGAGTCCTAGTGGAGGCCTAGAGGAGCCCTAGTGGAGCCTAGAGGAGCCCTAGAGGAGCCCTAGTGGAGCCTAGAGGAGCCCTAGTGGAGACTAGAGCCCTAGTGGAGCCCTAGTGGAGTCCTAGTGGAGCCCTAGAGGAGCCCTAGTGGAGCCTAGAGGAGCCCTAGAGGAGCCCTAGTGGAGCCCTAGATGAGCCCTAGTGGAGCCTAGAGCCTAGAGGAGCCCTAGAGGAGCCCTAGTGGAGCCTAGTGGAGCCCTAGTGGAGCCTAGAGGAGCCCTAGAGGAGCCTAGAGGAGCCTAGAGGAGCCCTAGTGGAGCCCTAGTGGAGCCTAGAGGAGCCTAGTGGAGCCTAGAGGAGCCCTAGTGGAGCCTAAAGGAGCCCTAGTGGAGCCCTAGTGGAGCCTAGAGGAGCCTAGTGGAGCCTAGAATAGCCCTAGTGGAGCCCTAGAGGAGCTCTAGTGGAGCTCTAAAGGAGTCCTAGTGGAGCCCTAGTGGAGAGGAGCCCTAGTGGAGCCTAGAGGAGGCCTAAAGGAGCCTAGTGGAGTCCTAGTGGAGCCTAAAGGAGCCCTAGTGGAGCACTAGTGGAGCCTAGAGCAGCCCTAGTGGAGCCTAGAGGAGCACTAGTGGAGCCTAGTGGAGTCCTAGTGGAGCCCTAAAGGAGCCCTAGTGGAGCACTAGTGGAGCCTAGAGGAGCCCTAGTGGAGCCTAGAGTAGCCCTAGTGGAGCCTAGAGGAGCCCTAGTGGAGCCTAGAGGAGCCTAGTGGAGCCCTAGTGGAGCACTAGTGGAGCCTAGAGTAGCCCTAGTGGAGCCTAGAGGAGCCCTAGTGGAGCCCTAGAGGAGCCCTAGTGGAGCCTAGAGGAGCCCTAGTGGAGCCTAGAGGAGCCCTAGTGGAGCCCTAGTGGAGTCCTAGTGGAGCCCTAAAGGAGCCCTAGTGGAGTCTAGAGGAGCCCTAGTGGAGACTAGAATAGCCCTAGTGGAGTCCTAGTGGAGCCCTAGAGGAGCCCTAGTGGAGCCTAGAGGAGCCCTAGAGGAGCCCTAGTGGAGCCCTAGATGAGCCCTAGTGGAGCCTAGAATAGCCCTAGAGGAGCCTAGAGGAGCCCTAGTGGAGTCCTAGTGGAGCCCTAGTGGAGCCTAGAGGAGCCCTAGTGGAGCCTAGAGGAGCCCTAGTGAAGCCCTAGTGGAGCACTAGTGGAGCCTAGAGTAGCCCTAGTGGAGCCTAGAGGAGCCCTAGTGGAGCCCTAGAGTAGCCCTAGTGGAGCCTAAAGGAGCCCTAGTGGAGTCCTAGTGGAGCCCTAGTGGAGCCTAGTGGAGCCCTAGTGGAGCCCTAGTGGAGCCTAGAGGAGCCTAGTGGAGCCCTAAAGGAGCCCTAGTGGAGTGCTAGTGGAGCCCTAGTGGAGCCTAGAGGAGCCCTAGTGGGGTCCTAGTGGAGCCCTAGTGGAGCCTAAAGGAGCCCTAGTGGAGCCTAGAGGAGCCTAGTGGGGCCCTAGTGGAGCCCTAGTGGAGCCCTAAAGGAGCCCTAGTGGAGCCTAGAGGAGCCCTAGTGGAGCCTAGAGTAGCCCTAGTGGAGCCCTAGAGGAGCTCTAGTGGAGCTCTAAAGGAGTCCTAGTGGAGCCTAGTGGAGCCTAGTGGAGCCCTAGTGGAGCCTAGAGGAGGCCTAAAGGAGCCCTAGTGGAGTCCTAGTGGAGCCCTAAAGGAGCCCTAGTGGAGCACTAGTGGAGCCTAGAGCAGCCCTAGTGGAGCCTAGAGGAGCACTAGTGGAGCCCTAGTGGAGTCCTAGTGGAGCCTAAAGGAGCCCTAGTGGAGCACTAGTGGAGCCTAGAGGAGCCCTAGTGGAGCCTAGAGTAGCCCTAGTGGAGCCTAGAGGAGCCTAGTGGAGCCTAGAGGAGCCCTAGTGGAGCCCTAGTGGAGCACTAGTGGAGCCTAGAGTAGCCCTAGTGGAGCCTAGAGGAGCCCTAGTGGAGCCCTAGAGTAGCCCTAGTGGAGCCTAGAGGAGCCCTAGTGGAGCCTAGAGGAGCCCTAGTGGAGCCCTAGTGGAGTCCTAGTGGAGCCCTAAAGGAGCCCTAGTGGAGTCTAGAGGAGCCCTAGTGGAGACTAGAATAGCCCTAGTGGAGTCCTAGTGGAGCCCTAGAGGAGCCCTAGTGGAGCCTAGTGGAGCCCTAGAGGAGAGTGGAGCCCTAGATGAGCCTAGTGGAGCCTAGAATAGCCCTAGAGGAGCCCTAGAGGAGCCCTAGTGGAGTCCTAGTGGAGCCCTAGTGGAGCCTAGAGGAGCCCTAGTGGAGCCTAGAGGAGCCCTAGTGAAGCCCTAGTGGAGCACTAGTGGAGCCTAGAGTAGCCCTAGTGGAGCCTAGAGGAGCCCTAGTGGAGCCCTAGAGTAGCCCTAGTGGAGCCCTAAAGGAGCCCTAGTGGAGTCCTAGTGGAGCCCTAGTGGAGCCTAGTGGAGCCCTAGTGGAGCCCTAGTGGAGCCTAGAGGAGCCCTAGTGGAGCCCTAAAGGAGCCCTAGTGGAGTGCTAGTGGAGCCCTAGTGGAGCCTAGAGGAGCCCTAGTGGGGTCCTAGTGGAGCCCTAGTGGAGCCCTAAAGGAGCCCTAGTGGAGCCTAGAGGAGCCCTAGTGGGCCTAGTGGAGCCCTAGTGGAGCCTAAAGGAGCCCTAGTGGAGCCCTAGTGGAGCCCTAGAGGAGTGGGACCTAGAGGAGGGGAGTCCTAGAGGGTCTCCTAGAGGGTCTCCAGTGGAGCCCTAGTGGAGCCCTAGTGGAGCCCTAGAGGAGTGGGACCTAGAGGAGGAGAGTCCTAGAGGAGCCCTATTGGAGCCCTAGTGGAGCCCTACAGGAGTGGATCCCTAGAGGAGGGGAGCCCTAGTGGAGGGAAGCCCTAGAGGATCTCTAGTGGAGCCCTAGTGGAGGGGAGCCCTAGTGGAGGGGAGCCCTAGTGGAGCCCTAGAGGAGTGGAGCCCTGGTGGAGTGGAGCCCTAGTGGACGGGAGCCAAAGTGGAGGGGAGCCCTAGTGGAGCCCTAGTGGAGGAGCCAAAGTGGAGTGGAGCGCTAGTGGAGGGGAGCCCTAGTGGAGGGGAGCCAAAGTGGAGTGGAGCCCTAGTGGAGTGGAGCCCTAGTGGAGCCCTAGTGGAGTGGAGTCCGAGTGGAGTGGAGCCCTAGTGGAGTGGAGCCCTAGTGGAGCCCTAGTGGAGTGGAGCCCTAGTGGAGTGGAGCCCTAGTGGAGGGAGCCCTAGTGGAGCCCTAGTGGAGGGGAGCCAAAGTGGAGTGGAGCCCTAGTGGAGAGGAGCCCTAGTGGAGTGGAGCCCTAGTGGAGTGGAGTCCGAGTGGGTGGAGCCCTAGTGGAGTGGAGCCCTAGTGGAGCCCTAGTGGAGTGGAGCCCTAGTGGAGTGGAGCCCTAGTGGAGGGAAGCCCTAGTGGAGCCCTAGTGGAGGGGAGCCCTAGTGGAGTGGAGCCCTAGTGGAGGGGAGCCCTAGTGGAGGGGAGTCCTAGTGGAGAGGATCCCTACTGGAGTGGAGCCCTACTGGAGGGGAGCCCTAGTGGAGTGGAGTCCTAGTGGAGTGGAGCCCTACTGGAGGGGAGCCCTAGTGGAGTGGAGCCCTAGTGGAGGGGAAACCTAGTGGAGTGAAGCCTAGTGGAGCCCTAGTGGAGGGGAGCCCTAGTGGAGTGGAGCCCTAGTGGAGTGGAGTCCTACTAGAGGGGAAACCTAGTGGAGTGAAGCCCTAGTGGAGCCCTAATGGAGTGGAGCCCTAGTGGAGTGAAGCCCTAGTGGAGTGGAGCCCCAGTGGAGCCCTAGTGGAGTGGAGCCCTAGTGGAGGGGAGCCCTAGTGGAGCCCTAGTGGAGCCCTAATGGAGTGGAGCCCTAGTGGAGGGGAGCCCTAGTGGAGCCCTAGTGGAGCCCTAATGGAGTGAAGCCCTAGTGGAGTGGAGCCCCAGTGGAGCCCTAATGGAGTGGAGCCCTAGTGGAGTGGAGCCTAGTGGAGGGGAGCCCTAGTGGAGTGGAGCCCTAGTGGAGGGGAGCCCTAGTGGAGTGGAGCCCTAGTGGAGCCCTAGTGGAGGGGAGCCCTAGTGGAGGGAGCCTTAGTGGAGGGGAGCCCTAGTTGAGGGGAGCCCTAGTTGAGGGGAGCCCTAGTGGAGTTGAGCCCTAGTGGAGTGGAGCCCTAGTGGAGGGGAGCCCTAGTGGAGGGGAGCCCTAGTGGAGTGGAGCCCTAGTGGAGGGGAGCCCTAGTGGAGGGGAGCCCTAGTGGAGTGGAGCCCTAGTGGAGCCCTAGTGGAGGAGCCCTAGTGGAGGGGAGCCCTAGTGGAGTGGAGCCCTAGTGGAGGGAGCCCTAGTGGAGGGGAGCCATAGTGGAGGGGAGCCCTAGTGGAGGGGAGCCCTAGTGGAGTGGAGCCCTAGTGGAGGGGAGCCCTAGTGGAGGGAGCCCTAGTGGAGGGGAGCCCTAGTGGAGCCCTAGTGGAGGGGAGCCCTAGTGGAGGGGAGCCCTGGTGGAGCCCTAGTTGAGTGGAGCCCTAGTGGAGGGGAGCCCTAGTGGAGTGGAGCCCAAGTGGAGGGAGCCCTAGTGGAGGGGAGCCCTAGTGGAGGGGAGCCCTAGTGGAGGGGGCAGTAGTGGAGCCCTAGTGGAGGGGAGCCCTAGTGGAGGCGAGCCCTAGTGGAGTGGAGCCCTAGTGGAGGGGAGCCCTAGTGGAGGGGAGCCCTAGTGGAGGGGAGCCCTCGTGGAGTGGAGCCCTAGTGGAGGGGAGCCCTAGTGGAGGGGAGCCTTAATGGAGTGGAGCCCTAGTAGCCCCATTTGCAAAAAATGTCAAATTTGCATGTAGTTTGATGAGATTTAAAAAATATATATTTTATCAATTTTAAAATAAGGCTGCAAAGTAACAAAATGTGGAAAAAGGGAAGGGGTTTGAATACAGTAAAATGCACTGTATTCTACTGTATTCTACTGTATCTACTCTATTCTACTGTATTCTTCTGTATCTACTGTATTCTACTCTGTCTACAGTATTCTACTGTATTCTACTCTATTCTACTCTATTCTACTGTATTCTTCTGTATCTACTGTATTCTACTCAGTTCTACTCTATTCTACTGTATTCTACTGTATTCTACTGTATCTACTCTATTCTACCTTATTCTACTGTATTCTATTGTATTCTTCTGTATCTACTGTATTCTACTCAGTTCTACTCTATTCTACTGTATTCTACTGTATCTACTCTATTCTACTGTATTCTACTGTATTCTACTGTATCTAATCTATTCTACTGTATTCTAGTGTATCTACTGTATTCTACTGTATCTACTCTATTCTACTGTATTCTACTGTATTCTAGTCAATGCTTCTCTGACATTGCTCGTCCTAATATTGATGACATTCTTAATTCCATTCTTTTACTTTTAGATTTGTGTGTATTGTTGTGAATTGTTAGATATTACTGTGCTGTTGGAGCTTGGAACACAAGCATTTCAGTACACCCACAATAACATCTGCTCAGTATGTGACCAATAGCATTTGATTTGATTTGGAAAAACTGCACTAGTCCTCATAAGAAAAGTACTGATCCCATTATTTATCTTGTGTATATCTGTATGGTTGTTGTTTTTAATGTTGTAACCCTGACTTCACTACACATTTCCCAATTGGGTCAATAAATATATTGATTGATCATTCCTTCTGTGTTCGTATCTGAGGCCCTATTCGCTCTCTATGGAAATACATATATATTAAAATATGTACGTCATGATGTTTTTATTGCTAGAATCTAACTGATTTCGGTGCACATAATGTCGATGAATATTATTCTATATTTTTTACATTAAATCTAATTAACCTGTCACCCCTTCTGCTCCAGCATTATTTAAACACCTGTAACTAACTGAACAACTTCCTTAACACTAGGGCTCCCCTCCACTAGGGCTCCCCTCTACTAGGGCTCCACTCCACTAGGGCTCCCCTCCACTAGGGCTCCACTGGGGCTCCCCTCCACTAGGGCTCCACTCCACTAGGGCTCCACTCCACTAGGGCTCCCCTCCACTAGGGCTCCCCTCCACTAGGGCTCCCCTCCATTAGGGCTCCCCTCCACTAGGGCTCCCCTCCATTAGGGCTCCCCTCCACTAGGGCTCCCCTTTAGGGCTCCCCTCCATTAGGGCTCCCCTCCATTAGGGCTCCCCTCCACTAGGGCTCCACTGGGGCTCCCCTCCACTAGGGCTCCCTCCACTAGGGCTCCACTGGGGCTCCCCTCCACTAGGGCTCCCCTCCACTAGAGCTCCCCTCCACTAGGGCTCCCCTCCACTAGGGCTCCACTCCACTAGGGCTCCCCTCCACTAGGGCTCCACTCCACTAGGGCTCCCCTCCACTAGGGCTCCCCTCCATTAGGGCTCCCCTCCACTAGGGCTCCACTCCACTAGGGCTCCCCTCCACTAGGGCTCCCTCCACTAGGGCTCCACTAGGGGTCCACTCCACTAGGGCTCCACTAGGGCTCCACTCCACTAGGGCTCCACTAGGGCTCCCCTCCACTAGGGCTCCACTAGGGCTCCCATCCACTAGGGCTCCCTCCACTAGGGCTCCACTGGGGCTCCCCTCCACTAGGGCTCCCCTCCACTAGGGCTCCACTGGGGCTCCCTCCACTAGGGCTCCCCTCCACTAGGGCTCCCCTCCACTAGGGCTCCCCTCCACTAGGGCTCCCCTCCATTAGGGCTCCCCTCCACTAGGGCTCCACTAGGGCTCCCCTCCACTAGGGCTCCAATAGGGCTCCCCTCCACTAGGGCTCCACTAGGGCTCCACTCCACTAGGGCTCCACTCCACTAGGGCTCCCTTCCACTAGGGCTCCCCTCCACTAGGGCTCCCCTCCACTAGGGCTCCCCTCCATTAGGGCTCCCCTCCACTAAGGCTCCACTGGGGCTCCCCTCCACTAGGGCTCCCCTCCACTAGGGCTCCACTGGGGCTCCCCTCCACTAGGGCTCCCCTCCACTAGAGCTCCCCTCCATTAGGGCTCCCCTCCACTAGGGCTCCACTCCACTAGGGCTCCCCTCCACTAGGACTCCCCTCCACTAGGGCTCCACTAGGGCTCCACTCCACTAGGGCTCCACTAGGGCTCCACTCCACTAGGGCTCCACTAGGGCTCCCCTCCACTAGGGCTCCACTAGGGCTCCCATCCACTAGGGCTCCCTCCACTAGGGCTCCACTGGGGCTCCCCTCCACTAGAGCTGCCCTCCACTAGGGCTCCACTGGGGCTCCCCTCCACTAGGGCTCCCCTCCACTAGGGCTCCCCTCCACTAGGGCTCCCCTCCATTAGGGCTCCCCTCCACTAGGGCTCCACTAGGGCTCCCCTCCACTAAGGCTCCAATAGGGCTCCCCTCCACTAGGGCTCCACTAGGGCTCCCCTCCACTAGGGCTCCACTAGGGCTCCCTCCACTAGGGCTCCACTAGGGCTCCACTCCACTAGGGCTCCACTCCACTAGGGCTCCCCTCCACTAGGGCTCCACTCCACTAGGGCTCCCCTCCATTAGGGCTCCCCTCCACTAGGGCTCCACTAGGGCTCCACTCCACTAGGGCTCCCCTCCGCTAGGGCTCCAATCCACTAGGGCTCCCCTCCACTAGGGCTCCACTAGGGCTCCACTAGGGCTCCACTAGGGCTCCCCTCCACTAGGGCTCCACTAGGGCTCCACTAGGGCTCCCCTCCACTAGGGCTCCCCTCCACTAGGGCTCCTCTCCACTAGGGCTCCCCTCCACTAGGGCTCCCCTCCACTAGGGCTCCACTCCACTAGGGCTCCACTCCACTAGGGCTCCCCTCCACTAGGGCTCCCCTCCACTAGGGCTCCCCTCCATTAGGGCTCCCCTCCACTAGGGCTCCCCTCCATTAGGGCTCCCCTCCACTAGGGCTCCCCTCCATTAGGGCTCCCTCCATTAGGGCTCCCCTCCATTAGGGCTCCCCTCCACTAGGGCTCCACTGGGGCTCCCCTCCACTAGGGCTCCCCTCCACTAGGGCTCCACTGGGGCTCCCCTCCACTAGGGCTCCCCTCCACTAGAGCTCCCCTCCACTAGGGCTCCCCTCCACTAGGGCTCCACTCCACTAGGGCTCCCCTCCACTAGGGCTCCACTCCACTAGGGCTCCCCTCCACTAGGGCTCCCCTCCATTAGGGCTCCCCTCCACTAGGGCTCCACTCCACTAGGGCTCCCCTCCACTAGGGCTCCCCTCCACTAGGGCTCCACTGGGGTCCACTCCACTAGGGCTCCACTAGGGCTCCACTCCACTAGGGCTCCACTAGGGCTCCCCTCCACTAGGGCTCCACTAGGGCTCCCATCCACTAGGGCTCCCCTCCACTAGGGCTCCACTGGGGCTCCCCTCCACTAGGGCTCCCCTCCACTAGGGCTCCACTGGGGCTCCCTCCACTAGGGCTCCCTCCACTAGGGCTCCCCTCCACTAGGGCTCCCCTCCACTAGGGCTCCCCTCCATTAGGGCTCCCCTCCACTAGGGCTCCACTAGGGCTCCCCTCCACTAGGGCTCCAATAGGGCTCCCCTCCACTAGGGCTCCACTAGGGCTCCACTCCACTAGGGCTCCCCTCCACTAGGGCTCCCCTCCACTAGGGCTCCCCTCCATTAGGGCTCCCCTCCACTAAGGCTCCACTGGGGCTCCCCTCCACTAGGGCTCCCCTCCACTAGGGCTCCACTGGGGCTCCCCTCCACTAGGGCTCCCCTCCACTAGAGCTCCCCTCCATTAGGGCTCCCCTCCACTAGGGCTCCACTCCACTAGGGCTCCCCTCCACTAGGACTCCCCTCCACTAGGGCTCCACTAGGGCTCCACTCCACTAGGGCTCCACTAGGGCTCCACTCCACTAGGGCTCCACTAGGGCTCCCCTCCACTAGGGCTCCACTAGGGCTCCCATCCACTAGGGCTCCCCTCCACTAGGGCTCCACTGGGGCTCCCCTCCACTAGAGCTCCCCTCCACTAGGGCTCCACTGGGGCTCTCCCCTCCACTAGGGCTCCCCTCCACTAGGGCTCCCCTCCACTAGGGCTCCCCTCCATTAGGGCTCCCCTCCACTAGGGCTCCACTAGGGCTCCCCTCCACTAAGGCTCCAATAGGGCTCCCCTCCACTAGGGCTCCACTAGGGCTCCCCTCCACTAGGGCTCCACTAGGGCTCCCCTCCACTAGGGCTCCACTAGGGCTCCACTCCACTAGGGCTCCACTCCACTAGGGCTCCCCTCCACTAGGGCTCCACTCCACTAGGGCTCCCCTCCATTAGGGCTCCCCTCCACTAGGGCTCCACTAGGGCTCCACTCCACTAGGGCTCCCCTCCGCTAGGGCTCCAATCCACTAGGGCTCCCCTCCACTAGGGCTCCACTAGGGCTCCACTAGGGCTCCACTAGGGCTCCCCTCCACTAGGGCTCCACTAGGGCTCCACTAGGGCTCCCCTCCACTAGGGCTCCCCTCCACTAGGGCTCCACTCCACTAGGGCTCCACTCCACTAGGGCTCCCCTCCACTAGGGCTCCCATCCACTAGGGCTCCACTAGGGCTCCCCTCCACTAGGGCTCCCCTCCACTAGGGCTCCCCTCCACTAGGGCTCCACTAGGGCTCCACTAGGGCTCCCCTCCACTAGGGCTCCCCTCCACTAGGGCTCCACTCCACTAGGGCTCCCCTCCACTAGGGCTCCCATCCACTAGGGCTCCACTCCACTAGGGCTCCTTAACTAATCATGACTAAGGCACCAACTTACTGTTAGTTTTAAGCTTTTAGTCCTTTTGTTACAGCACGTCTCCGAACTGCAATTCAACTTATTGTAGGCCTAACTGAACGAACAACAACAGAAAATATGAAAGTTAATTAAAATAGAGTTTGAGGATGGCCTCGATCGTCTACTAGGGATGATGCCGGGATGCCAGATGCCGAGATATAACAGGTATCCCTTGTCTTTGATGTTGCTTTGCTTTGATGTTGGCAGCTAATTTGAAATATTGTCAGTAAAATGTAAATATAGCTAGTAAATCGTTCCACATAAACTGGCTGGGTAGTTAGCAGACAGACAAAAATACTGGGCAGATACACTACAGTATATTTACAAATTCACAGTGGCTGATTGATAGTTTGAGGGGGAGTGACGCATCGTAAATGGCCTGGTAAAACAGCAAAGTGAGCTAAAAACAGAAACAATTTGCTAACTACTTTAATCATTGAATTATATCCAAATTCTTAGGCAGCTGCCAAGACAAAAATGGCCCTGTATTTACTATAAAATGTAGTTTCCAAACAATGTAGGGGGTAAGCAATAATTTAAACATCACAGATATAATTCCCACTGTGCCCATCCCATGATGAAGTTAACTACATTACTTTAGTTGGCTGCTTTGAGCAAAATTTATATGTAAATATAACCTATTCTAGGAGCCTGGTGTGTGTGTGTGTGTGTGTGTGTGTGTGTGTGTGTGTGTGTGTGTGTGTGTGTGTGTGTGTGTGTGTGTGTGTGTGCGCGTGCGTGTGCGTGTGCGTGTGCGTGTGTGTGTGTGTGTGTGCAAAATGGTTCACAACAACAAGGGAGGGAGATCCGTGTTGTTACAGCCTAGATCTGTCCAGAGAGGAGGACCCAACCAAGGAAATCAAATCAAATCAAACAGACTCTAAGAGAGAGGACACTGATATTGCCTAGATCTGTCCCAAACCAAGGAGGGCCTACAGCCTAGATCTGTCCCAAACCAAGGAGGGCCTACAGCCTAGATCTGTCCCCAACCAAGGAGGGCCTACAGCCTAGATCTGTCCCAAACCGAGGAGGGCCTACAGCCTAGATCTGTCCCAAACCAAGGAGGGCCTACAGCCTAGATCTGTCCCCAACCAAGAAGGGCCTACAGCCTAGATCTGTCCCAAACCAAGGAGGGCTTACAGCCTAGATCTGTCCCCAACCAAGGAGGGCCTACAGCCTAGATCTGTCCCAAACCAGGAGGGCTTACAGCCTAGATCTGTCCCCAACCAAGGAGGGCTTACAGCCTAGATCTGTCCCCAACCAAGGAGGGCCTACAGCCTAGATCTGTCCCCAACCAAGGAGGGCCTACAGCCTAGATCTGTCCCCAACCAAGGAGGGCCTACAGCCTAGATCTGTCCCCAACCAAGGAGGGCCTACAGCCTAGATCTGTCCCCAACCAAGGAGGGCCTACAGCCTAGATCTGTCACCAACCAAGGAGGGCCTACAGCCTAGATCTGTCCCCAACCAAGGAGGGCCTACAGCCTAGATCTGTCCCCAACCAAGGAGGGCCTACAGCCTAGATCTGTCCCCAACCAAGGAGGGCCTACAGCCTAGATCTGTCCCCAACCAAGGAGGGCCTACAGCCTAGATCTGTCCCCAACCAAGGAGGGCCTACAGCAGCACCTGGATCTTCTGCACAGATTCTGTCAGACCTGGGACAGTAAATCTCAGTAAGACCAAACCCTGACAGTAAATTTCACCCCAAAAATGTGGAGCGACATTGCTCTCTCTTTCTTTCTCTCTTTGCTATTTTCACTGCTGACTCAGCCTTAGCATTACTCTGAATGTGTGAGGGTGAGGAGGTCACTTGATGGAACTCCCAGGCTTTTGCAAACATAGCAACGTCTTGATTCGTGAACTTGGGCCCATTATATGTAACTACACCAATGTCAGGTACAGTATATCTGCTAAACTGCTGCTTACAACAGTCGATGATGAAAGCCACTGTTGTGTCAATCACTTTCTCCACACTCCCAAAAATTCTGAATAGTAATCCACTATAATGAGAAAACGAAAGGTAATTTACCGTGAACAGATCCGTTCCCACTTTAGACTATTACTTTAAAGTATGTCAAATGGCTGCAGTGTTTGCTGCTTAGGTCGATTAGCGTTACATATGCTGCACACGGTCACAAAAGGTTTAATTTCTCTTCTTATGTTGGTCCAGAATACTGAGTCTCTGGCTTTCCTGAGACTAGCTTCGACCACTGAGTGCCCTGCATGTGTACGAGAGGGAATCATCGTTTCTGTTACTACCACTGCTGTTCATCAAATGATTAACTGTTTATAATTACGTGATTAAATGAATCAGGTAATTATTAACTCGTTAACCTGGGGCACCATGGGAGAGTTTGGGCTTTGTTGAGTTTCTATTTCCTAAATAATCTCAAAGAATATCAGAATATCAATTTTACAACAGTTGCTAATGAATTAATTTCCTCTACAGTCTAAATTTTGTAGGTTGCATAAGAGTCTCACTAAATAAGTCTGTACCACACCAATTGAGTTGATTGTTTATTTACTAACAAGCTAAAAAGATAATATAAGATACACATACACACAGTCTGGGCTATTGATTGGAACTTAGTACGATGACAACAGGTCCATAGCGGACCAACAAAATATGACAAGTGTTACACAAGATTTCAAAAGAGAGAGAGAAGCATGAGAGAAAAGCACACTGGAGGTACATTTGTAAACTATGCTTAGTTTAACCCTAACCTTGCCCCGAACTGCAGCTCTTATGGGTTCAGAATATAATGATGCAATTACGTGTCGAAGGTCTCCAATGGGGTCTCTCTGAGTTCTGACTTCTCCTCTGATGGCAACACTTCTGTTGTTACCGGGTGTAACTCTCTGATTGTCCACACAATATCAGTGTCCTCTCTCTTAGAGTCTGTTTACTCGCCCTTGTTCTAAAAGAGGGGTCTTCTGAGGACGGCTAATCAGCCATATAGGTGGTTCCAGCGTGTGAATGAAAACAGTGTAGACACATGATTCCTTGGAGAGAATAATCGGGTGATCCTGCTTGAACTCACCCTCTTAGATACAGCTACTCATCCGTAGCATAGATTGTTAAAAGCTTCCTATGTCTTCTTCATCCTCGTGTTGCGTTTTGGGTTTACAACTAATTGGACCTTGGCTGCAGCTTGTGGTCACTTACTTATGATGTTAATTCTTAACTCACATGTTTTATAGCCTTGGGTCAGAAATGGGAGTTTCCACCTTTAGGGCAAGTTCTCTGATCGTACCTAGTTACGAGACTGGAGGTCTGGATTTTACTCAGATCCAATTTAGACAACGAACTTCACATTTTACCTTTACAAAAATATTCTCTTTGATCTGGACATTTTCCACACAACGTACAGATTGCAAACAGCAGGTACATATTGTGAAAACTCTTCAAGTTGGAACGTTTTTGTTATAATGTTGTCAATTAACTTTCAATAACATAACAAAACCGACATTCATTTTCGTATTCCATCTATCAAAACCGACATTCATTTTCATTCTCATATTCCATCTATCGTCAACCATTTTGGCTGATTAAACATATTGTCCCAAAGTCCATGTATTGCATGTTATTGTTCTGAGGTGTCAGAACCCTCCCCCCCCGGCCGCCATACCTCTCAAAACTATCCCCATCTGGTGGGGTGAGAGATATAATCTGTAGGAGTGTGGTGTGTGTGATGACACCACCCTCACACTTTTGAGCCTGAGCTTAACTTGAGTCTTTATTCAGTTTTAGATTCATCTCCATTTGCTCTTTGTAAGAGCTGAGTCAGGTTGTGGTCATGGTCCTGCCACTGCTTCTTCCATTGTAGCACCACAGCCGTGATGTCATCAGCTATGACGCTTATTCCTGGCAGTCCCTGAAGTGATGCTTATTCCTGGCAGTCCCTGAAGTGCATCATGTTGCCTTCGCAGATATTCCTCTGCAGCTGGTTTCACTACAAAAGGTAACCTTGACCACCGGTATCTACCATCGGGGGTAATGTGGTGAGGTAACTACTGTCTTCATCCAAACCCTTTTTTTTCACCCATAACCATAGAAGATTTTTGCTTTTGCCTTAATTTATTTCCGTCTCTTTACTTGTAGAATGTTGACAGCTATAAAAAATAAAACAAATTGTATTGTTTAAGACGCTCAAATCTAACATAATATCTACACTCACCATCAAAATAAATATAATAAACTTTATTCCTCATGCTGGCCCTGACCAAACCAGTAAGTTATCCTTCACTATAGCTGCATTTCTCCACATGGTCAGACATCCTTACAAAATGCCTTGCAAAAGGTCTAAAATTGACACCAAATTGGACCTACTGTACAAACAATTATCTAGGCTAAGTAATACAAGAAATGTTTATGTATCTACTGATCTACTAACTAGCTAAAGTGTTGTCAGTGCTGCTGAGCATTAACCAACATTTCAGTTATTTTTACCAAATGACCACCTTTGGTTCTATGATTTGAATTCCATTTTTGTTTTTCTTCTTAATGTGGAGCTTGATGTTCAATTTCTGTAGATATAATTCAGATCAAACCTGAACTGTGCAATGTAGTAGGGATTTGTAGTTTCCAACAGGCCAATTTTCTACAAAGTTTAACAGATGTTGTAGATTCAAACAGGCCAATACTCTACATAGTTTAGCGCAGAAAACATGGTAATTAACTACAATGACCATAATCCATTGCGCACCCACTAAACTTTGTCCAGTCTGTGCGGAGCAGACGTTGAGAGAAGAGAAACTGCAATCAAGAGGGATAGAAAGCAGTTGCTTCCCGAGGTATCTCTACCTGAAAATACATGATCTAAGTGATTGAATTCAGCAGTCATAAACATATGCCTTATTTACTTTGAAAAACTGCTAAAAATAGTGATTTTGACAGACAGCATAGGCAGCATCACGTAGATATGAGGACCTGGAATGAAATAATAAAGTCAACAAATAAAACAAACATTTTATTAAAGTAATATAATGTGAATCAATTATGGTTAATAAGTGATAAGCAGTAATGGGCAGTCATGAGACTTTTATGAATTGAACGAATTTTTCCAACAATTGTTTACAGACAATATTTCACTGATAATTCACTGTATCACAATTCCAGTGTGTCAGAAGTTTACATACACTAAGTTGACTGTGACGTCACGGCTTTAGAAGATTCTGATAGGCTTAATGACATCATTTGAGTTCATTGGAGGTGTATTTCAAGGCCGACCTTCAAACTCAGTGCCATCATGGGAAAATCAAAAGAAATCAGCCAAGACTTCAGAAAAAAATTGTAGACCTCCACAATTCTGGTTCATCCTTGGGAGAAATTTCCAAATGCTTGAAGGTACCACGTTCATCTGTACCAACAATAGTACGCAAGTATAAACACCATGGGACCACGCAGCCGTCACACGGCTCAGGAAGGAGGCGTGTTCTGTCTCTTAGAGATGAACGTACTTCGGTGCAAAAAGTGCAAATCATTCCCAGAACAACAGCAAAGGACCTTGTGAAGATGCTGGAGGAAACAGGTACAAATGTATCTACAGTATATCCACAGTAAAACAAGTCCTTTATCGACAAAACCTGAAAGGACGCTCAGCAAGGAAGATGCCACAGCTCCAAAACCGCCATAAAAAAGCCAAACTACGGTTTGCAACTGATCGTACTTTTTGGAGAAATGTCCTCTGGTCTGATAAAACATAAATAGAACTGTTTGGCCATAATCACCATCGTTATGTTTGGAGGAAAAAGGGGGAGGCTTGCTAGCTGAAGAACACCATCCCAACCGTGAAGCAGGGGGTGGCAGCATCATGTTGTGGGGATGTTTTGCTGCAGGAAGGACTGGTGCACTTCATCAAATAGATGGCTTCATGAGGAAGGGAAATTATGTAGATATATTGAAGCAACATCTCAAGACATCTGTCAGTAAGTTAGAACTTGGTCGCAAATGGGTCTTCTAAATGGACAATGACCCCAAGCATACTTCTGAAAGTTGTGGAAAAAAGGCTTAAGGATTACTTTCGGGCAGAAGCTTTTGGGTGCCCAGGAAACTTTTGTTTTGTAACAATAGGTGACACAAAATGTTACGTAGTTGCATTCCTGAGATCTCGATACAAAAATAACCTACAGATCTGGGATTCTTACAGGGATTAACGCTTAATTTATAACGACAACGTTGTAACGCCTGTCGTCGGAAGGAGTGGACAAAGCGCAGCGTGTTCATGATTTTATTGATCAAAGAAACACTCGAACAAAGTAACAAAACGAACAGTTCTGTCAGGTAAACCGATACTACACAGAAAATAACTACCCACAAAACACAGGTGGGAAAAAGGGCTACCTAAGTATGATTCCCAATCAGAGACAACGATAGACAGCTGCCTCTGATTGGGAACCACACATGGCCAAAAACAAAACAAAGAAATAGGAAACATAGAATGCCCACCCTAATCACACCCTGACCTAACCAAATAGAGAAATAAAACGTCTCTCTAAGGCCAAACTTACACTGCCATAAATGCAAAGGACAGAAAACAAATCACTTTATATCACATGATCTTGGACAAATCCGTCAAGACACCAACCATGTTAAAGGGTTAAACAGGTTTTAAATCAACTCGTGAATTTGAATGAATATAGCTAATAATAAATAAATAAATTATAATATATATTTTTTATAGTAATATAATGACACGAAGAAAAGAAAGCCTGATTATTATTATTTATATTAAATTATTAATTTTAATTTGTCAACATCTGTAACAAGTTGTCCAGTGTAGGAAATCCTCACAGGTACCTTAGTTTATAGAAAGACTCTGTAGAATAATTTGTATTTGTATAGAAGTGAGAGGCCACATTCACCGGTAATAACTCGGTAGAGTAATCCATTGAAGAGTTGATCAGAAGTATGTCGTCCAGACAGACTCTTTGACAGACATGTATTCATGAAATATAGAGTTTAAAGAATAATAATTATATATTATAACGCTCTCACAGCCAGACCCTTTTTTTATTTGCTCGTCAGGAAAAAACAACTCCTGGCCACATTTATAATGTTAATCGCACAATGTCTACGTCCCAAATTAAATTAACTCTATTCCCTATATGGTGTGGGCCCTGGTCAAATGTAGTGCATATAGGGAATCGGTTGCCTTTTGGGACGTATCCGTTCAGTGAGAGAGGTCTAAATCAAATCGACTCAAATCAATTTGTATTTGTCACATGCACCGAATACCACAGGTATTTTACTTACAAGCCCTTTAACTGACAAAGCAGTTCAAATAAAATCAAATCAAATGTTATTGGTCACACGTACACATGGTTAGCAGATGTTAATGCGAGTGTAGCGAAATGCTTATGCTTCCACAAGTCTACAAGTCTACAAAAACAACTCTCTCACAGCCAGACCCTGCAGTGTGACCAGAAGTGTGTCAGTCAGCCAGACAGACTCCATCTCTGACCTTGAGAGACGCCACTGTGCAGAAAGATCCTTGATGGGCATTCCTTCCACCACATTAATTATGGGAGGAGTTAGTTAGTTGAGGTAATGTGCTGCACGCAAGGTAATGGGAGGGAGGGGCGGAGGAGGGGGTGGCTTATATACACACACACACACACACACATACACAGTCGACACACACACACACTCTACACCCACACACACACACAGTCGACACACACACACTCTACACCCACACACACACACAGTCTACACTCTACACCAACACCCGGACACACACACAAGCAGGGTATGTGGGGGCTGGGGGCATACTGCAAAATTAATGTCCACATCTGGTCCCCCTCTCATCTCATCTTTCTCCACAGGGCCAGGTCTGTAAGCTCTCGAGCCAGCCAACCAGTCACTCACTCAGTCAGCTTGTCAGCCAGCCAGCCATTCAGTCAGTCAGCCTGTCTAGTCCTGAACAAACATCTGATTCAGATCATCTATCATGGCTGACTCTGCACCGCTTAGTTTCAATGTCATCTCAGCTTGTGAGGGTTCTGTAGTTAACACACACTCAACCAAACAGAACACCTGTTCAAACGGGATACAGAGGTATGGACAGAGAGGCAGGGTTCAAGACAATATCATTGGTGGACAATAGGAATGTTTACAGCCATAACAAGAAATAACGAAGAGATGTGAAGGATACTTTGGAGGAAGTCATTATCGAAGTCTTCTTCTACACCTAAAGTCCTAAAAAAAAGGCATTTTCTTGTATATTTCGGATGCACATATTTCTGACAGTAAACACACAGACAGTTGAAGGCCAATACTGGCTCTATTTCAGACACCATTACAACCTCGTGATAATAAAAAGTAAATCTCGCAGTTAGCTAATTCAAATCCGTGGTTTATATTTCCCTCAGGCTGAAACAACACTCACATTAAACAGTCGTATTATATTACATTATATCCACAATGGCTTTGTATCTGCGAGGCAACCCCCCCCCCCAAAAAAAAAACTTACTATGGAATTACTATAGAATTCTGAAGTAAACTGTAGTATACATTAGACTACTATGTAACACTTTATTTGGATAGTACATCTGTAGATACTCTACAGACTATGAGTAACATTTCAACTATCTACTAACCTTAGCCCTAACCTTAACCCTTATCCTAAACTTAACCCTTACCCCAACCCTTACCTTAACCCGTATCCTAAACTTAACCCTTACCTTAACCCTTACCCGAAACTTATCCCTTACCTTAACCCTTATCCTAAACTTAACCCTTACCCTAACCCTTACATTAACCCTTATCCTAAACTTAACCCTTACCCTAACCCTTATCCTAAACTTAACCCTTACCCTAACCTTACCTTAACCCGTATCCTAAACTTAACCCTTACCTTAACCCTTATCCTAAACTTAACCCTTACCCTAACCCTTATCCTAAACTTAACCCTTACCCTAACCTTACCTTAACCCGTATCCTAAACTTAACCCTTACCTTAACCCTTATCCTAAACTTAACCCTTACCCTTACCTTAACCGGTATCCTAAACTTAACCCTTACCTTAACCCGTATCCTAAACTTAACCCTTACCTTAACCCTTATCCTAAACTTAACCTTTACCCCAACCCTTATCTTAACCCTTATCCTAAACTTAACCCTTACCCTAACCCTTATCCTAAACTTAACTCTTACCCTAACCCTTACCATAACCCTTATCCTAAACTTAACTCTTACCCTAACCCTTACCTTAACCCTTATCCTAAACTTAACCCTTACCCCAACCCTTACCTTAACCCTTATCCTAAACTTAACTCTTACCCTAACCCTAACCCTTATCTTAACCCTTACCTTAACCCTTATCCTAAACTGAACTCACCCTAACCCTTACCTTAACCCTTATCCTAAACTTAACCCTTACCCTAAACCTTATCCTAAACTTAACTCTTACCCTAACCCTTACCTTAACTCTTATCCTAAACTTAACTCTTACCCTAACCCTTACCTTAACCCTTATCCTAATCTTAACCCTTACCCTAACCGTTACCTTCACCCTTATCCTATTTTTTAAATTGAACCCCCTTTTATCTCCCAATTTCAATACCGATCTTGTCTCATCGCTGTAACTCCCCAACGGGCTCAGGAGAGGCGAATATCGAGTGATGCGTCCCCCGAAACATGATCCGTCAAACCGCACTCCTTAACACTCGCCCGCTTAAGGGATGAGACCCTTTATTTTAATTTTCACATAAAATGACATACCCAAATCTAATTGCCTGTAGCCAGGACCTGAACCAAGGATATGCATATTCTTGATACCATTTGAAAGGAAACACTGAAATTTGAGGAAATGTGAATGAATGTAGGGGAATGCACAGAGACAGGGGCAGAGACAGGGACAGAGACAGGGACAGAGACAGGGACAGAGACAGGGACAGAGACAGGGACAGAGACAGGGGCAGAGACAGGGGCAGAGACAGGGCAGAGACAACAGTTGGGTCAAACTGTAGAACTCAGTTCCTACATTTGAATATAAAAAATAATTTTATCAAACAAAACTATGCTACATTTGATTTCTGGGACACTCAAGATTATTGAATGTAAGTACAGTTTTTTACCTTCAAAGGTGAATGGATCAAACCAGTTGCCATGTTAAAAGTGTCTTGTTGTTGTGTTGTTGTGCACTATAGCTACACTAATAGTTACATATAAGACATGTCTTTGTCCCGGAATTGTCTGTTGTATACAACAACTGTCCCGGTTTAGGGACACCGATCCGAGGAAACACCATTCAACTGACGACTGACGTCAGCCTGCAGGCGTCCGGCCCGCCAGAAGGAGTCGCTAGCCCTAACCTTAACCCTTACCCTAACCTTAACCCTTACCATAACCTTAACCCTTACCCTAACCTTAACCCTTACCCTAACCTTTGAACCTAACCCTATCTGTAACCTTAGCAAGCAGTTGCTTATCGACAGATCTGGACTATCCAAATAAAGTTTGACCGAATACTTTTAGTATTTCTCCAGTAGGTTTCCTCCAGGGGAACGCCTCCACTTCTAGGTCACAGATAATAAAACAAAATCACTACAGTAAATACTACAGTATATTACAGTCTGCAAAAAAATACTACAGTAAGTACTACAGTATACTAAAATCTCCATGAGGAAACCTACTGGGAGAAGGATATACTGTTGCTCCCGGACCAAATCCCCATCCATTTGTATGAAGAAAAGACAGAGACACATGGGTGCAGATCTGGGTGCTTTGTTGAGGAGTTTGACCCCACATCAACCACCGGCTTCATCAATACGTACATCGATGACGTCGTCCCCACTTCAGTTTATTTAGTAAATACTTTGTTCACTCTTATTTTTCTTTAAACTGCTTTTGTTGGTTTAAGGGCTTATAAGTAAGCATTT
>NC_056456.1:39669454-39816954 GCF_018296145.1 Oncorhynchus tshawytscha
CTACTACACCTGTTGTATTCAGCATTTCACTGTAAGGTCTACTACACCTGTTGTATTCAGCATTTCACTGTAAGGTCTACTACACCTGTTGTATTCAGGATTTCACTGTGAGGTCTACTACACCTGTTGTATTCAGCATTTCACTGGAAGGTCTACTACACCTGTTGTATTCAGCATTTCACTGTAAGGTCTACTACACCTGTTGTATTCAGCATTTCACTGTAAGGTCTACTACACCCGTTGTATTCAGAATTTCACTGTAAGGTCTACTACACCTGTTGTAGTCAGCATTTCACTGTAAGGTCTACTATTCCTGTTGTATTCAGCATTTCACTGTAAGGTCTACTATACCTGTTGTATTCAGCATTTCACTGTAAGGTCTACTATACCTGTTGTATTCAGCATTTCACTGTAAGGTCTACTACACCTGTTGTATTCAGCATTTCACTGTAAGGTCTACTACACCTGTTGTATTCAGCATTTCACTGTAAGGTCTACTACACCTGTTGTATTCAGCATTTCACTGTAAGGTCTACCTACACCTGTTGTATTCAGCATTTCACTGTGAGGTCTACCTACACCTGTTGTATTCAGCATTTCACTGTAAGGTCTACTACACCTGTTGTATTCAGCATTTCACTGTAAGGTCTACTACACCTGTTGTATTCAGCATTTCACTGTAAGGTCTACTACACCTGTTGTATTCAGCATTTCACTGTAAGGTCTACTACACCTGTTGTATTCAGCATTTCACTGTAAGGTCTACTACACCTGTTGTATTCAGCATTTCACTGTAAGGTCTACTACACCTGTTGTATTCAGCATTTCACTGTAAGGTCTACTACACCTGTTGTATTCAGCATTTCACTCTGAGGTCTACTACACCTGTTGTATTCAGCATTTCACTGTAAGGTCTACTATACCTGTTGTATTCAGCATTTCACTGTAAGGTCTACTACACCTGTTGTATTCAGCATTTCACTGTAAGGTCTACTACACCTGTTGTATTCAGCATTTCACTGACCACATTTACTATAGTTAAAAAGTGTAGTGTTTTGTGGGCTGTAGTGTTTTTGCGGACATTACTGTAGTATTTAATACATTGTTGTTTGGTGGATAATGCTGTAGTATTTACTTTAGTATTCTACACTATACAACAACATTACATATGTATTGTATTCTATAGTCACAAGGTGACTACTCTCTCAATGCATAGACACACACACCTTGCAGGAATCTATGACAGATGACTTAACCAGGCCATGCGTTTATTATAGTACTGAATAGAGTATAGGGTTGTATGATGACACCTCACAACCCCCAGGTCTGCTTCATGGGAAAGTGACAAGCAGGCCCTCCTCGGTTGCTTAGCAACCTTGCAGCTTCACTTACAGTACATTTCACACAGCTATTATCTTATAATTCTGATGTAATGTTTTGCGTAACATATTCTGTGTTTCGTTTCCCCCAAACAACAATCGATAGAATCTTATCCCTTTTAGACAAATCTACAATATTAAATATACATATACTAAAAATAAGCAAATAATCCTCTCTTTGGCTTTGCAAGGTCTAGAACCTATCTAAGGCATAGTTACTGCACAAGCTGTCTTCTAGGCGTACTGGAAACTTCCAGAATGAGAATGTAATTTAGACAATAGAAAACCACAAATACAGTGGAAACATTTCACACGACATCCCAGCGGTATCTAATAAAATACACTGCTAATAGTAAAGCTGATTGTATTTTATGAACAGACTTGGCCTAGCACTTAGCATCAGAGAGGAATAGATGACATCATTGATACGCTAGTAGGTATTTTACATTACTGTAGTACAGACTTGGCCGAGCACTTAGCATCAGACAGGAATAGGTGACATCTTTGATACGCTGCATTTGCCGGAAGCTAGAAACACCACCCGTGTCTTTCATCCCTTCAACCTAACCCCCACTGCTAATAAAGGTACCTGTTTTACCAGACCAGACCAGACCAGACCAAAGGTAGACCAGATCAGACCAGACCAGACCAGACCAAAGGTAGACCAGAGACCAGACCAAAGCAGACCAGACCAAAAGACCAGAGCAGACCAGACCAAAGCAGACCTGACCCCAGATCAGACCAGACCAGACCAAAGGTAGACCAGAGAGCAGACCAGACCAAAGCAGACCTGACCAGACCGCCCCAGATCAGACCAGACCAGACCAGACCAGACCAAAGGTAGACCAGAGAGCAGACCAGACCAAAGCAGACCAGACCAGACCGCCCCAGACAGACCCCAGACAAAGGTAGACCAGACCAGACCAGACCAAAGCAGACCTGACCAGACCGCCCCAGTCAGACCAGACCAGACCAAAGGTAGACCAGAGAGCAGACCAGACCAAAGCAGACCAGACCAGAACGCCCCCAGACCAGACCAGACCAAAGGTAGACCAGAGAGCAGACCAGACCAAAGCAGACCAGACCAGACCGCCCCAGATCAGACCAGACCAGACCAGACCAAAGGTAGACCAGAGAGCAGACCAGATCAGACCAGACCAAAATTCAAAAGGTACTCGTACATCTGAGCTATCTTTGTTGCAAGTGCATGGTAACAGTTGGATATGATGAGGAAAAACAAGAAGGAAACCGCTGCTCTTGACAGTATCACTGACCTTTAATAAGCTTTACGCATCGGCCTCACGGCCTTAGTCAGAGCTTGTTTTGAGACCATAAGCAGACCAGACCAGACCAAAAGCAGACCAGATCGCCCCAGGCCAAACCAGACCAAAGGTAGACCAGACCAGTCCAGACCAAAGGGGTGAAATAGATAGTGTCAACATGGTGAAGTCAGGCAGGTAACAAGGTGACTGTCCATGCAGTAATCAGTACCACCTGCTACTACTACCACCTCTCTGCTGTTCCTTTCAGCCCTCCCTTCCTTTTTTATGTCTTTCATCACTGCATCCACTCATGAGCTCCAAACCTCTCTCCTCTTTGTCATTTAAATTAGTCCGGTAGTCTAATCAGTGATGCCACTCAAGAAGTCAAGAGGGCTAACGTAGAACACACTACAGCTAACCATGTTAAAACACGAGGGATAATGTAGAACACACTACAGCTGACCATGTTAAAACAAGATGGCTAACGTAGAACACACTACAGCTGACCATGTTAAAACACGAGGGATAATGTAGAACACACTACAGCTGACCATGTTAAAACACAAGGGATAATGTAGAACACACTACAGCTGACCATGTTAAAACAAGATGGCTAACGTAGAACACACTACAGCTGACCATGTTAAAACACGAGGGATAATGTAGAACACACTACAGCTGACCATGTTAAAACAAGATGGCTAACGTAGAACACACTACAGCTGACCATGTTAAAACACGAGGGATAATGTAGAACACACTACAGCTGACCATGTTAAAACAAGATGGCTAACGTAGAACACACTACAGCTGACCATGTTAAAACAAGATGGCTAATGTAGAACACAGTACAGATGACCATGTTAAAACAAGATGGCTAACGCAGAAAACAGTACAGATGGCCATGTTAAAACAAGATGGCTAATGCAGAACACAGTACAGATGACCATGTTAAAACAAGATGGCTAATGCAGAACACAGTACAGATGACTAGTCTGTTAAAACAAGATGGCTAACGTAGAACACAGTACAGATGACCATGTTAAAACAAGATGGCTAATGCAGAACACAGTACAGATGACCATGTTAAAACAAGATGGCTAACGTAGAACACAGTACCGATGACCAGTCTGTTAAAACAAGATGGCTAACGTAGAACACAGTACCGATGAGCAGTCTGTTAAAACAAGATGGCTAGCGCAGACCACAGTACAGATGAGCATGTTAAAACAAGATGGCTAACGTAGAACACAGTACAGATGACCAGTCTGTTAAAACAAGATGGCTAATGCAGAACACAGTACAGATGACCATGTTAAAATCACACATGACGTTCAGAATCAAAGACCAGTGAAGACCCCAATAAGATCACGGATCTTAAATTCAGAAAGGTGGTCGGCGACAAGAAAAACAACAACGTTGTGACACCTTTCTGTTTTCTCAAGGACATTCCATTTTTTTTAACTTATAAACTATTGATATGTACCCATTGATTCTTGAACAATATAATTTGTAAATGAGCTTAGTTCAACTTTCGTGCCCCATCAGAACCCAGAAAATAAACTTGTTTTACTCCAATGTTTATTAAACAAAGTAAAACATTTTTTTTAACACTATATAGCCTCAAAACATGGTTAAAACTATCATTTTTATTACGTGGATTGTCATTCTTGCATCTGTAGCTCTGTCTATAGATTTGAGAATGGTTACATGTCTCCGGCACAATCCCTCAGTTTATAAACAGAAACACGGGTAATCCTAAAGTTACAATACTGATTTAACATTTTGGACAGCTAACTAATAACCGTAAAGGATTGCATTTAGAAGGTAAGCAACCTGAACCTTGAAGATTGTTTCAGGAAAGCCACTACCCCCAACTCCAATTCTAATCACCTATCAGGGTTTTACTGTTTCAACACTGCCCCCGTGTGACAAGAAACGGAATTGACAGGATTTTTCTAAAACTGAAAGCTGCAGTGAGCAGTCTTGACTTGACAAGGGTCTACTGTATTGTTAGCCACCCACTCTAATGCATTGGATCTAGCTCTGTGGACTAACACAGTCTTGTTGAATCAATGAGATACATTCTATATATCCTATTCCTGAGTTCTTGACTGACCTTCTCTATAGGTAAAGTGACAGACAGGTGCTCATCGGTTAGTGAGCAGTGGCTGGACATGGATGGGGGGCACTGTTGACAGCTGTGTCACAAAGCATCAGTAAGGATGACCTACGTGTGTGTTTAGGGAGGGGGGGGTTGGTTGATTGATTGTTTTTTCTATCCTTGTAGAGACCTAAAATCCCCAAAAGTCCCCACGAGGAGAGAAAAAAAAGGAACATTCTCCCTTCTGGGGACATTTCCCACTTCCTCATGAGGACAAAGGTGATTTGAAGCTTAGGGGTTAGGTTTAGGCTTACAATGAGGGTTAACATTAGGGTTAGGGTAAGGGCTTAGGGGTTAGGTTTAGGGTTAGGGTAAGGGGTTAGGGGTTAGGTTTAGGCTTACAATGAGGGTTAACATTAGGGTTAGGGTAAGGGGTTAGGGGTTAGGTTTAGGGTTAGGGTAAGGGCTTAGGGGTTAGGTTTAGGCTTACAATGAGGGTTAACACTAGGGTTAGGGTAAGGGCTTAGGGGTTAGGTTTAGGGTTAGGGTAAGGGCTTAGGGGTTAGGTTTAGGCTTACAATGAGGGTTAACATTAGGGTTAGGGTAAGGGGTTAGGGGTTAGGTTTAGGGTTAGGGTAAGGGGTTAGGGGTTAGGTTTAGGCTTACAATGAGGGTTAACATTAGGGTTAGGGTAAGGGGTTAGGGGTTAGGTTTAGGCTTACAATGAGGGCTAACATTAGGGTTAGGGTAAGGGCTTAGGGGTTAGGTTTAGGGTTAGGTCACAATGAGGGCTAACATTAGGGTTAGGTAAGGGCTTAGGTGTTAGGTTTAGGCTTACAATGAGGGCTAACATTAGGGTTAGGGTAAGGGCTTAGGGGTTAGGTTTAGGCTTACAATGAGGGTTAACATTAGGGTTAGGGTAAGGGCTTAGGGCTTAGGGGTTAGGTTTAGGGTTAGGGTAAGGGTTTAGGGGTTAGGTTTAGGGCTTACAATGGGGTTAGGTTTAGGGTTAGGGTAAGGGCTTAGGAGTTAGGTTTAGGGTTAGGGTAAGGGCTTAGGGGTTAGGTTTAGGGTTAGGGTCACAATGAGGGCTAACATTAGGGTTAGGGTAAGGGGTTAGGGGTTAGGTTTAGGGTTAGGGTAAGGGGTTAGTGGTTAGGTTAAGGAGCTAGGTTTAGGGTTTAGGTTAGGGGGGTGGGTTAAGGTCATTGTAAGTTATGGTAACTGTTGCTACAACAAAATAGCCAAATCCACTCATTCGAAGGGGTGTCCACATATTTTTGTAAATATAGTGTATATTGTAGTCCTTCTCTGACATACAAACTACATAAAAACAACTTTGAAATGATTCAATCACAGTTCAAGAGGGTCCAGCGTCTGGTGTGCATTCCACCTTCTCCTTCTCCTTGTCCTTCTCCCCCTTCTCCTTCTCCTTCTCCTCCTTCTCCTTCTCCTTCTCCCCTTCTCCCCTTCTCCTTCTCCTTCTCCTTCTCCTTCTCCTCCTTCTCCCCCTTCTCCTTCTCCTTCTCCTTCTCCTTCTCCTTCTCCCCTTCTCCTTCTCCTTCTCCTTCTCCTCCTTCTCCTCCTTCTCCTTCTCCTTCTCCTTCTCCTCCTTCTCCTTCTCCTTCTCCCCTTCTCCCTTCTCCCCTTCTCCTTCTCCTTCTCCTTCTCCTTCTCCTTCTCCTTCTCCTTCTCCTTCTCCTTCTCCTTCTCCTTCTCCTCCTCCCCTTCTCCTTCTCCTTCTCCTTCTCTCCTTCTCCTTCTCCTCTCCCATTCTCCTTCTCCTTCTCCTTCTCCTTCTCCTTCTCCCTTCTCCTTCTCCTTCTCCTTCTCCTTCTCTCCTTCTCCTTCTCCTTCTCCCCTTCTCCTTCTCCTTCTCCCCTTCTCCTTCTCCTTCTCCTTCTCCTTCTCCTCCCTCCTTCTCCTTCTCCTTCTCCCCTTCTCCTTCTCCTTCTCCTTCTCCCCCTTCTCCCCCTTCTCCTTCTCCTTCTCCTCCTTCTCCCCCTTCTCCTTCTCCTTCTCCTTCTCCCCTTCTCCTTCTCCTTCTCCCCTTCTCCTCCTCCTTCTCCCCTTCTCCTTCTCCTTCTACTTCTCCCCTTCTCCTTCTCCTTCTCCTTCTCCTTCCTCCTCCTCCTCTCCTTCTCCTTCTCCTCCTTCTCCCCCTCTCCTTCTCCTTCTCCTCCTTCTCCTTCTCCCCTTCTCCTTCTCCCCTTCTCCTTCTCCTTCTCCTTCTCCTCCTCCTCCTTCTCCCCTTCTCTCCCCCTTCTCCTTCTCCTTCTCCTCCCTTCTCCTTCTCTCCTTCTCCTTCTCCTTCTCCTTCTCCTTCTCCTTCTCCCCCTTCTCCTTGTCCTTCTCCCCCTTCTCCTTGTCCTTCTCCTCCTTCTCCTTCTCCTTCTCCTCACCATTTTTATTCCTTTCTTTTCTCCCCAAAGTGTTTTAGTGTGTTGCTCAGGGCCGGGGTTACCATGACAACAGAGAGCAGGAAGAGAGAGTGCGGAATGTTCCGGCAGGCAGGCAGGCAGGTGTCACCTCTAGCTGTCTCACCTCACCTTTTGTTGTGACTGGCTGGCTGGCACTCTGGCGACTAGTCCATGTCCCAGACCCCAGGGCCTCTGACGGGCCACTCAGTGGGTGGGGAGATGGGGAGGAAGAGGAGAGGAGGGAAGAGAGAGTGCGAGGGGGGAAGGAGGACAGTGGAGGACTGTAGGTGGGCAGAGAGTTGGTGGATAGAGGGAGGGATGAAGGGGGAGAAGTAGGGGAGAGAGGGAGCAAGAGGAGGGGGTAAGATAGACTGTAGGTGGGGATAGGGGAGGGAGAGAGTTAGGTGGGGATAGGGGAGGGAGAGAGTTAGGAGTGAAAGGGAGAGGGGGAGGGAGGAAGAGGGGTGGACTGTCTTTCCCCCTGTGCCCCCTCCGATGCCCTAATGGAGGATGCCAACACGGCACTCAGGTGAAACGGATGTGGCCTCTCGGTGATGGCAAAGAGCTGTTACCGGTGGATCACAGGGGAAGAATGGTATACACAGTAAACAATGGAAGAATACATGGGTAGACGGGTAGAGGATAGTTCAGTGCACTCTGAGGCCCCTGTCTGGTCTGTCTGTCTGTCTGTCAGACACCTGCTGCTGCGACCGTGGTTCACCTCTACCGAGTGGAACTGTGGTCCAGACAAGGGTGGGTTGAAATAACATTTTTCATCTTTATGAATCCCAAATGACACCCTACCCCCTAATACACCCTACCCCTCTGGTCAAAAGTAGTGCACTACATAGGGAATAGGGTGCCATGATTACAAAACAAAAGTAGTAATAGCGACTAGCCAGTTATACACAGTAGCCTACTGCCTCTGGGCATCTAGGAGGGTTTTGATGCATGAATAAGTGAAGTGATAGAACTGTATAATCAAGGCAAGTGCCTTTAGCAAATGTTCAGTTTTCAAAACTACGGGAGGGAAACGAACTATATAACCTCTGTGCTTCACTGTTCAAGGCTAGTGATTTGCAATTGAATACATATCTGTCACGTATACACCCAGCTAGCACATTTATGTTCTTTGGAAGTTGTGGGAACGTACAGTGTTTGTTTTGGGAACGTTTCCTGACCGGTGAAACTGAACTTTATTGAAAAACGTTCTCAGAACAGAAGTGAAAATGTTGCCTTTTCTGGGAACGTTGTATTTAGGTTACAGGGAGGTTCTGAAAACGTTTGCCATTGTTCCTTATGTTTTCTGTGAATGGAAATGATTGGTTATTTAGATTTAATTTCCTTAATACTTTCACTGAATGTTCCAATAAGACTTTTAATAGCACTGCTTTTTCTTTCTCAAAGCATAGATAGGACACATGCAAATACATTTCCTTTTTTTATTGTGACACGGCATCACTGACATTAGAACCTATAATCTACGGTTCTCTATCCATGGAATTAGTCCTCCGTGCCAACATGATGGAGGTATCAGGATGGAGGTATTAGGATGGAGGTACCATGATAGAGGTATTAGGATGGAGGTACCATGGTGGAGGTATCAGGATGGATGTATCAGGATGGAGGTATTAGGATGGAGGTATTAGGATGGAGGTACCATGATGGAGGTATTAGGATGGAGGTATTAGGATGGAGGTACCAGGATGGAGGTACCATGATGGAGGTATTAGGATGGAGGTACCATGATGGAGGTACCATGATGGAGGTATCAGGATGGAGGTATTAGGATGGAGGTATTAGGATGGAGGTACCATGATAGAGGTATTAGGATGGAGGTACCATGGTGGAGGTATCAGGATGGATGTATCAGGATGGAGGTATTAGGATGGAGGTATTAGGATGGAGGTACCATGATGGAGGTATTAGGATGGAGGTACCATGATGGAGGTACCATGATGGAGGTATCAGGATGGATGTATCAGGATGGAGGTATTAGGATGGAGGTACCATGATGGAGGTACCATGATGGAGGTATCAGGTTGGAGGTACCATGATGGAGGTATCAGGATGGAGGTACCATGATGGAGGTATCAGGATGGAGGTATCAGGATGGAGGTATCAGGATGGAGGTACCATGATGGAGGTTTCAGGATGGAGGTATCAGGATGGAGGTATCATGATGGAGGTATCATGATGGAGGTATCAGGATGGAGGTACCATGATGGAGGTATCAGGATGGAGGTATCAGGATGGAGGTATCATGATGGAGGTACCATGATGGAGGTATCAGGGTGGATGTATCAGGATGGAGGTATTAGGATGGAGGTACCATGATGGAGGTACCATGATGGAGGTATCAGGTTGGAGGTACCATGATGGAGTATCAGGATGGAGGTACCATGATGGAGGTATCAGGATGGAGGTACCATGATGGAGGGTGGAGGTATCAGGATGGAGGTATCAGGATGGAGGTACCATGATGGAGGCATCAGGATGGAGGTACCATGATGGAGGTATCAGGATGGAGGTATCAGGATGGAGGTATTAGGATGGAGGTACCATGATGGAGGATCAGGATGGAGGTACCATGATGGAGGTTTCAGGATGGAGGTATCAGGATGGTATCATGATGGAGGTATCAGGATGGAGGTACCATGATGGAGGTATCAGGATGGAGGTATCAGGATGGAGGTACCATGATGGAGGTATCATGATGGAGGTATCAGGATGGAGGTACCATGATGGAGGTATCAGGATGGAGGTATCAGGATGGAGGTACCATGATGGAGGTACCATGATGGAGGCACCATGATGGAGGTATCAGGATGGAGGTATCAGGATGGAGGTATCAGGATGGAGGTAGTAGGATGGAGGTACCATGATGGAGGTATCAGGATGGAGGTATCAGGATGGAGGTACCATGATGGAGGTTTCAGGATGGAGGTATCAGGATGGAGGTATCATGATGGAGGTACCATGATGGAGGTATCAGGATGGATGTATCAGGATGGAGGTATTAGGATGGAGGTACCATGATGGAGGTACCATGATGGAGGTATCAGGTTGGAGGTACCATGATGGAGTATCAGGATGGAGGTACCATGATGGAGGTATCAGGATGGAGGTACCATGATGGAGGTATCAGGATGGAGGTATCAGGATGGAGGTATTAGGATGGAGGTACCATGATGGAGGCATCAGGATGGAGGTACCATGATGGAGGTATCAGGATGGAGGTATCAGGATGGAGGTATCAGGATGGAGGTACCATGATGGAGGTATCAGGATGGAGGTATCAGGATGGAGGTACCATGATGGAGGTTTCAGGATGGAGGTATCAGGATGGAGGTATCATGATGGAGGTATCAGGATGGAGGTATCATGATGGAGGTATCAGGATGGAGGTACCAGGATGGAGGATGGAGGTACCATGATGGAGGTATCAGGATGGAGGTATCAGGATGGAGGTACCAGGATGGAGGTACCATGATGGAGGTATCATGATGGAGGTATCATGATAAAGGTATCAGGATGGAGGTACCATGATGGAGGTATCAGGATGGAGGTATCAGGATGGAGGTATCATGATGGAGGTACCATGATGGAGGTATCAGGATGGAGGTACCATGATGGAGGTATCATGATGGAGGTATCAGGATAGAGGTATCAGGATAGAGGTATCATGATGGAGGTACCATGATGGAGGTATCAGGATGGAGGTATCAGGATGGAGGTATCAGGATGGAGGTACCATGATGGAGGTACCAGGATGGAGGTATCAGGATGGAGGTATCAGGATGGAGGTACCATGATGGAGGTATCAGGATGAAGGTATCAGGATGTACCATGATGGGGTATCATGATGGATGGAGGTACCATGATGGAGGTATCAGGATGGAGGTACCATGATGGATGTATCAGGATGGAGGATGGAGGTACCATGATGGAGGTATCAGGATGGAGGTATTAGGATGGAGGTACCATGATGGGTATCAGGATGGAGGTATTAGGATGGAGGTACCATGATGGAGGTATCAGGATGGAGGTACCATGATGGAGGTATCAGGATGGAGGTATCATGATGGAGGTACCATGATGGAGGTACCATGATGGAGGTATCAGGATGGAGGTATCAGGATGGAGGTATCATGATGGAGGTACCATGATGGAGGTACCATGATGGAGGTACCATGATGGAGGTATCATGATGGAGGTATCATGAAAAAAAATTATGACTACAAAGGTGTTCATTTTAGTCTATTCAAACAGACTTGAAAGGAAACAACTGCATTCACGTTAACCCTCGCAGGGCTACCGGCCCGCATCCTCAGAGCATGCGCTGAAACTACCTGGCTGGAGTATTTACTGACATTTTCAATCTCTCCCAATCCCAGTCTGCTGTCCCCACGTGCTTCAAGATGTCCACCATTGCTCCTGTACCCAAGACAACGAAGTTAACTGAATTTAACTAAATTAGTAGCACTCGCTTCTGTCATCATGAAGTGCTTTGAGAGGCTAGGTAAGGATCATTGCATTCCGCCCTAATAGATCCGTGGATGATGCAATCGCCATCGCACTGCACACTGCCCTGTTTGTATTTGTGTTTATTATGGATCCCTATTAGCTGCCAAAGCAGCAGTTACTCTTCCTGAGGTCCTGCAAAATTAAGGCAGTTAATACAATTTTAAAAACATTACAATTTATTCACAGATTTCCCAATACACCTTGTGCCCTCAGGCCCCTACTCCACCACTACCACATATCTACAGTACTACATTCATGTGTATGTATAGTGCGTATGTTATCTTGTGTGTGTGTGTGTGTGTGTATGTGTCAATGTTTGTGTAGCTTCTATACCATTTGGACAAGAGTAATATCTATGTAAGAATGCTGTTCATTGACTACAGCTCAGCCTTCAACACCACAGTACCCTCCAAGGGCATCATTAAGCTTGGGGCCCTGGATCTGAACCCCGCCCTGTGCAACTGGGTCCTGGATTTCCTGATTGGCTGCCCCCAGGTGGTGAAGGTAGGCAACCACACCTCAACTACACTAATTCTCAACACAGGGGCCCCACAAGGGTGCATGCTCAGCCCCCTCCTGTACTCCCTGTTCACCCATGACTGTGTGGCCATGCACGTCTCCATCTCAATCATCAAGTTTGCAGACGACACTACAGTGGTAAGCCTGATTACCAACATTGACAAGACAGACTACAGGACGGAGAGGTGACAGCAAAATAGCCTCTTCAACAGTGCTTTGTTAGGAATTGATGTTATTCTTCAATAACACAAACTCCAAAGCAAATCAGGGGGAGAAAAATAGGTTTATTAGAGAAGGACAAATCAAGATCTTATGCTGGGAGGAATATGTTTAGTCTCCCCTGTCCTCAGCTTTTCTCCATTGAACAAAGGAACAGGATGCCATTTATAGCCCCCCACCCGAGCCTGTGGTTGACCAATCAGAAGTCCTTTCAGTACAACTAACCAATGGCCAAATAACAAATATCCTACTCCTGACTCAATGTACAGAACGTAGCACAAGTGTAGTGCCTTGCACAGTGCCTCGTTTTTCCTATTTTCCTATTTTGTTGCATTACAACCTGTAAATTAAATAGATGTTTATTTGGATTTCATGTAATGGTCATGTACAACATAGTCCAAATTGGTGAATTGAAATGAAAAAAAAAGAACTTATCTACAATAATAAAAACTGATAAACTGAAAAGTGGTGCGTGTATTAAAAAGTAAAGATGGTGAGTGTATATGTATTCACCTTACCTTCAGAAGTCATATAATTAGTTAAATAAAGTCCACCTGTGTGTAATGATAAAGTGGTGAGTGTATATGTATTCACCGCCTTTGCTATGAAGCCCCTAAATAAGATCTGGAGCAACCAATTACCTTCAGAAGTTACATAATTAGTTAAATAAAGTCCACCTGTGTGCAATCTAAGTGTCACATGATCTGTCACATGATCTCAGTATAAATACACCTGTTCTGAAAGGCCCCAGAGTCTGCAACACCACTAAGCAAGGGGCACCATGAAGACCAAGGAGCTCGCCAAACAGGTCAGGGACAAAGTTGTGGAGACATACAGATCAGGGTTGGGTTATAAAAAATATCTGAAACTTTGAACATCCCACGGAGCACCAATAAATCCATTATTAAAAAATGGAAAGAATATGGCACCACAACAAACCTGCCACGAGAGGGCTGCCCACCAAAACTCACGGACCAGGCAAGGAGGGTATTAATCAAAGAGGCAACAAAGAGACCAAAGATAACCCTGAAGGAGCTGCAAAGCTCCCCAGTGGAGACTGGAGTATCTGTCCATAGGACCACTTTAAGCTGTACACTCCACAGAGCTGGGCTTTACGGAAGAGTGGCCAGAATAAAATAAACAAAGATGTTTGATGTTTGCCAAAAGGCATGTGGGAGACTCCACAAACATATGGAAGAAGGTACTCTGGTCAGACCTTCCAGCAGGATAATGACCCTAAGCATACTGCAAAAGCAATACTTGAGTGGTTTAGGGGAAACTATTTATATGTCTGGGAATGGCCTAGTCAGAGCCCAGACCTCGATCTAATTAAGAAACTGCGGTATGACTTAAAGATCGCTGTACATCAGCGGAATCCATCCAACTTGAAGCAGCTGGAGCAGTTTAGCCTTGAAGAATGGGCAAAAATCCCAGTGGCTTGATGTGCCAAGCTTATAGAGACATACCCCAAGAGACCTGCAGATGTAATTGCTGCAACAGGTGGCTCTACAAAGTATTGACATTGGGAGGGTGGATAGTTGCTCAAGTGTTATGTTTTCTTGTCTTATTTCTTGTTTGTTTCACAATAAAAAATATTTAGCATCTTCAAAGTGTAGGCATGTTGTGTAAATCACATGATACAAACCCCCCCTAAAAATCTATTTCAATTCCAGGTTTTAAGGCAACAAAGTAGGATAAATGCCAAGGGGGTGAATACTTTCACAAACCAGTAGCTCTGAGTTCAGGAGTGAAATTCCACAGATTCCTAACACCTGTGGAACTGAAACCCAAGTACTATTTACAATTCCCTTTTGACCATCTCGTTCTCTCGTCCTCTCATCCTCTGCGTTGTGTATTTATATTCAAAATATTCTTATAGCTTCTTCAACCTCAGGAGGTTGAATAAATTTGTCTTGGCCCCTAAGACATTTACGGATTCACAATTGAGAGCATTCTGTCGGGCTCTATCACCGTCTGGTTTCGGAAACTGCACCTTCCGCAAATGCAGGGCTCTCCAGACGGTGGTTTGGTCAGCCCAACGCATCAACGGAGGCACACTGCCTGCCCTCCAGGATACCTACAGCACCCGATGTCACAGGAAGGCCATAAAGTTCATCAAGGACAACAGCCACCCCAAGAGCCACTGCCTGTTCACCCCGCTATCATCCAGAAGGCGAGGTCGGTACAGGTGCATTAAAGCTGGGACAGAGAGACTGAAAAACAGTTTCTATCTCAAGGCCACCAGACTGTTAAACAGTCACCACTAGCTGGCCCGCACCCAGTACCATACCCTGAACTTTAGGTCAATGTCACTAACCGGCTACCACCCGGTTACTCAACCCTGCACCTTTGAGGCTGCTGCCCTATATACTTAAACATGGAACACTGGCCACTTTAATCATGTTTACACACTGTTTTATCCTCTTCAAATGTATATACTGTATTCTAGTCAAGGCCATCCTGTTCAATTATACTACATATTCTATCCACGTATTTAACAGATATATAACATTTTCTATCCACATACTGTCCATGGGGAGGCAGCGTAGCCTAGTGGTTAGAGCGTTGGGACTAGTAACCGAAAGGTTGTAAGATCAAATCCCCAAATTCCCCCAAATCTGTCGTTCTGCCCCTGAACAGGCAGTTAACCCACTGTTCCTAGGATGTCATTGAAAATAAGATTATTTTTCTTAACTGACTTGCCCAGTTAAATAAAAGGTAAAATAATCATGTTTATACACTATTTATTAGATATTCAAACAAAAATACTATGATTTTAGTTTATGGTGTTTTATGAATTTAAATTTAATTTTGAAACACAAAAAGAGAGAAGTTTTTATTATTATTATTTTTTTTACTGTGAGCTATTTATAAATAAAGATAAAGCTACACTCCAGTTACTGTATATTTCTCTGAAACTGATAAAGCGCAGATCGGAAAAACATGTCAAGGTCAGTCAGAGAGAACATAAGCCCTGGTTATACAAGCACCACCAACTACTGTAGTTGTGTGTAATGAAAAACATGAACATAAAGTCATGGTGAACTTCACTGTTGGATTGAGCCCCCTGACATTTTTAATTTCTATCAGAATTGGCATGCTATCTCGAGTATAGTGTTGTTGGTTGGAAAACCAGTACACACACACACACACACACACACACACACACACACACACACACACGCACACGAACACACACACACACTCTAAATAGGTATACGACAGATGACTATTTCAAGCAATTCTAAATCAGTACATCCTAAACACTATGAACACTGAATTAATATGTCTGTCTATAACATCTCTATGATCTATAGTTACATGTATCTATACATTTGTAGTTTATAATCGCTGTAAATGTTAGATGTTGTTTTTTTCTTTTTTATTATATTGACAGTGAGGTGTTCCTTCCACTAGATCAAATGTTGCAATCTCAGATATCCATTTCAGCTATTGATTTTATAGTGGCAAAACAAATGCTAGCTCTGACAAACTGTTGCACCATTCGCTGGCTATTTAGCAAATATTACAATATATCTCGGTTCACAACAGGGCTATACACAAGGTAAGGTTGCAGCTGAAATTATTCAGTGTTTCCTTTTTTTGTAAGAATATTTAACATAGCTTTCATGACCTAAACTCTTAGGAAAAAAAGGTGCTATTTAAAACCTAAAAGGATCCTTTGGTCCCCATTAGAGAACCCTTTGAAGAACCCTTTCTGGTTCTGGTTCTGGTTCTGGGTAGAACTATTTTGAGTTCCATGTAGAAGCTAAAAGGTTCCACTTTGAACCAAAAGGGTTCTACCTGGAACCAAAAAGGGGACAGCCGTAGAACCCTTTTTTAAGCTTTTTTCTAAGAGTGTAGAAAAGGCATCTGTGTCCCTTCTATGAATACAAATTACACAAAATCTCTTACAACCATCATCAATTACTACTGTTTCTTTTGCTACTTGAAACACAGTGTAGTATTGTCGCATATTTTGTCATTTGGCTGAGGGTTTATATCTAGAACCCTCTATGTAGGGTTCTTCAAATAACTCCCTGTAATATGGTTCTGCCTAGAACCATGTTATCATGTAAAGGTTCTTCTTAGAACCGTCTATGAAGGGTTTGTCGTGTCTTTGCTGTCATTGAATGTGAAGACTGTTATTTTATCAAATCAATTCTCTATTTGTAATTGTTATTACGTGATTTAACTAATAATGGTCAACTTATTTAACTAGGAAGTCGGGGCAACATGGAAAATGTTGACTTACAGAGTTATAATTTTCAGAATATAACTCTTCAGATATTTTAATATCTGATCGATTAGTCTCATTAATGTTTTATCATTACCTTGTTAGTCTCATTCCAAACGTCGTTAAATTCTTGGTCATCTGCACGAACCCATAAATTATGATTCAGCAATATACAAGATGTCTTAATTTTTTATTTACTAACTAAACAAATCACAGAAAAACATGAAAACACACACAATTAGTACATTGGGTTGCTTCATGATACAAAGAAAAGTCCCTAGTGGACCAAGTCGATATGACAACTTGGTAGATAAAAGGAATGGGGTGGGACTGAGAAAGTGGATACACTACACACAGTCTATAATTATATTCATTGAAATGCTAATCCTTTGCATATGAACAGCCGCTCATTCGAGAATAATTGCAATGTATATATATTTACACCTGTATGTCATTGTTGTCTCCTCTGTTGGAATCTCGATCGTCCGGTAGGGTTCATCTGAGTCTCTGGTTAACTTTCATTTAAGTCTTTTGTGGTTGTAGGTGGTTAGAATGGGTACTTCAGAGTTCCATTCAGAAATGTTCTCATAGAATAGATGCTTCGGCGGTTGTCTGTATTCTCGTTCTAGACTTATGTCATTTCTAGCTGCGGACTAGTAATTATAGATCTAAGATTTGATCTTATTCTGTAGTGATCGACAGTCTCAGAGTTTAACCATTTCCATCCGAGTTGCCAATGCTCCACGTGGTATCGTCTTGTCCTTTGGTAGAGTTGTAGTTTAAACCACTGCACACACCAGCGTCACCCGGCATGTTTTGGTCTTAGAAATTCAACAATTTGCAACCTTAGCTTGTGTGGTATGGTGTGAATTTCACCAGCAGTGGGTTTTATCCATTTCAATAGAAAAGGGCATGAAGCCGATGTAATGTCTATGCTCATGTTGGCTTGACCATTGATTTGGTTAAATTTATATGAAAAAACCCATACTTTCATTTACAAGGTTAAAACCTCTAAATGATAGGGGGCAGCATTTTCAATTTTGGATAAATAGCGTGCCCAATTTCAACTTCCTGCTACTCATGCCAAGAATATAAGATATGCATAGTATTAGTATATTTGAATATAAAACACTCTGAAGTTTCCAAAACTGTTTGAATCATGTCTGTGAGTATAACAGAACTTATGTAGCAGGCAAATCTCCGAGGACTAACCATTCAGATGTTGTTTTTTGGGGCCTCTGTCTGTTCAGTGAATTGGGAAACGATATTTCTTAGGAGCTTGTTTTCAGTTCCTACCGCATCCACTGGATGTCACTTTGAAATTTGGTTGAGGTTATTCCTTTGTGCAATGAAGAAGTACGGCCATCTTGGAATTGAACACTGTTGAGAGTTGCGCAAGACTTGAAAAGTGGTGTTGGTTTGTTGTCTTCCTGTATTGAACACAGATCATCCCGTCTTCAATTTGATCGATTATTAATGTTTAAAAACACCTAAAGTTGTATTACAAAAGTAGTTTGAAATGTTTTGGCAAAGTTTACAGGTAACTTTTGAAATATTTTGTAGTGACGTTGCGCAAATTGGAAGCTGATTTTTTTCTGGATCAAACGTGCCAAATAAATGGACATTTTGGATATATATGGATGGAATTAATCGAACAAAAGGACCATTTGTGATGTTTATGGGACATATTGGAGTGCCAACAAAAGAAGCTCGTCAAAGGTAAGGCATGTTTTATATTTTATTTCTGCGTTTTGTGTAGCGCCTGCAGGGTTGAAATATGCTACTCTCTTTGTTTACTGTTGTGCTATCATCAGATAATAGCTTCTTATGCTTTCGCCGAAAAGCCTTTTTACAATCTGACATGTTGGCTGGATTCACAACGAGTGTAGCTTTAATTCAGTATCATATATGTGTGATTTAATGACAGTTTGAGTTTCATATCATTTTATTTTAATTTAATTCAATGAAAGTTAGATTTTTATATCATTTTATTTTAATTTGCCTCGCTGCATTTTCCCTAGCTTTTGGCCAAGTGGGACACAAGCGTCCCCTATCCTACAAGAATTAATTAACATCACATTACATCTTTTCAAAAATAGTTTCAGGTTTAATCACATATGTTTCACAATATGTAGATGTAAACCTGACAGCTGGGAAATGTACACTTTAAGAGATACAGTTATGTGTGTTTCCTGTCCTTCATGAGGTCACCAAATGAAACACACTCATCATAACTGTCCCTTAAGCGTCCACAGACCATTCACACATTCCCAAAAGTAGGAACGCTGTTTAATTAGGACTTTAATTAGGAGTTTGTGGTCTTCCGTTGTTCTTTCTAGGCTCTCTACCTCCATACTGCATGGCAGTTTCTACCCTGCATTTATGACCTGAGGTACTAAACCTGGTTTAGGAGAGAGAGAGTGAGAGGGGAGGGGGTCAGCCATGATCTACACCCAGAAATGGCCACGTCATTACAGGTTCTACCAAGAACCATGTTATCATCTAAAGATTATTCCTAGAACCGTCTATGAAGGTTTCTACCAAGAACCACGTTATCATCTAAAGGTTATTCCTAGAAGCGTCTATGAAGGGTTCTACCAAGAACCACGTTAACATCTAAAGGTTATTCCTAGAACCGTCTATGAAGGGTTCTACCAAAAACCAAGTTAACATCTAAAGGTTATTCCTAGAACCGTCTATGAAGGGTTCTACCAAGAACCACGTTAACATCTAAAGGTTATTCCTAGAACCGTCTATGAAGGGTTCTACCAACGACCCCTTTTTATCTTTGGAGGGGTATTCATTGAACTGTTCCACCAGCCTTTTCCAATCTAATTATTTATGACAATACATTACATATATCATTAAGGCCTTTCTTTGAGATAGCCTAGTTATACCCTAACATGGTGGAGTTACAGGCCACAAAAGGCCTGAAAGTCACATTATGTTGGCTTGCAAAGTGATGCGTATATTCTATTTGAATCCAGACAGAATTTAGGATATTCAACAAGTGGAATTGTTAATTTACCTGCAGTCTTCATTCAGAATGAATGCAAGTGTAGAAAAGATTGACTTCTGAACCTACCTCAATCATCTAAACTGGGTCAACCATCTCAATAACGGGTACAAGAAATCTAACTACTAACAGATTGGATTAGTTTAGAAAACAATGTTTATTTTTGTGTAGCATAAAATTAATAAACAAATCAATGTACATGCAAAAACACAGATATTACTGTGAAACAAACAATTCTGAGAATCTCCCTGCAATAGAGCATGCTGGGAAATATGATATATGATTCTATGTAGAACACTTCTTGCCTTCCAACAAATCATCAAAGAACCCTTTCTTCCAGAAATAGTTCTAAGAATATTAAAGGTTCTATGTAGAACCCTTTGCCTTACAAATAAGCCTTGTCTTCCAAAAAATGTTCTTCAGATCAAACCAGTTCTTGGTAGAACCCTATCCCTCAGCAAAGAACCCTTTTTTTTCTTAGAGTGTAATTCAGGTAATGCAGATCTCAGTATGCCAGAGGTATTTTTCACTCTTCTATTTGTGGAAGGAAAACTCTGTAGGTTACTTCAATCGTGAGTAAGACTTGACACCACACACCTGCTTTTACACTGCCCTTGACATTGTAGATAAACACATGTGGAATCTTTACAGAAACATAATACGCCCTATCATTGGCCATAGCCTGAATGGTCAGACGTCTACGCTCTGTATATATATCGGGTGTCAAATCTCCAGTTTGTTGTCTGATTCTTTTTTTTTCTATCTCGACCAGGGATAGACATGATGAGGTATCTAGTTCTGTTGGCCCTGCTGGGGCTGAGCCAGGCTTTCAACAATCCCCATGCCAAGCACGGCAGGCAGGCCATCGTCCACCTGTTTGAGTGGAAGTGGAACGACATCGCGGCTGAGTGTGAGAGGTTCCTGGCTCCCAAAGGATACGCTGGAGTTCAGGTATGTACTGTTGGAGAATGGAGAAGTTTTTCCTGTTTAGGTCAACTGGTCAAGAAAGACTCCATCCCCAGGGTTCATCCTAATGTACTCACCATGGTTGTTGTTCTCCAGGCCCAGGGTTTATCCTACTGTACTCACCATAGTTGTTGTTCTCCAGGCCCAGGGTTTATCCTACTGTACTCACCATGGTTGTTGTTCTCCAGGCCCAGGGTTGATCCTACTGTACTCACCATAGTTGTTGTTCTCCAGGCCCAGGGTTTATCCTACTGTACTCACCATAGTTGTTGTTCTCCAGGCCAAGGGTTTATCCTACTGTACTCACCATGGTTGTTGTTCTCCAGGCCCAGGGTTTATCCTAATGTACTCACCATAGTTGTTGTTCTCCTACCCCAGGGTTTATCCTACTGTACTCACCATAGTTGTTGTTCTCCAGGCCCAGGGTTTATCCTACTGTACTCACCATGGTTGTTGTTTTCCAGGCCCAGAGTTTATCCTACTGTACTCACCATAGTTGTTGTTCTCCAGGCCCAGGGTTTATCCTACTGTACTCACCATAGTTGTTGTTCTCCAGGCCCAGAGTTTATCCTACTGTACTCACCATAGTTGTTGTTCTTCAGGCCCAGGGTTTATCCTAATGTACTCAACCTAGTTGTTGTTCTCCAGGCCCAGAGTTTATCCTACTGTACTCACCATGGTTGTTGTTCTCCTACCCCAGGGTTTATCCTAATGTACTCACCATGGTTGTTGTTTTCCAGGCCCAGAGTTTATCCTACTGTACTCACCATAGTTGTTGTTCTCCAGGCCCAGGGTTTATCCTACTGTACTCACCATAGTTGTTGTTCTCCAGGCCCAGGGTTTATCCTACTGTACTCAACCTAGTTGTTGTTCTCCAGGCCCAGAGTTTATCCTACTGTACTCACCATGGCTGTTGTTCTCCTACCCCAGGGTTTATCCTAATGTACTCACCATGGATGTTGTTCTCCAAGCCCAGGGTTTATCCTACTGTACTCACCATGGTTGTTTTCTCCAGGCCCAGGGTTTATCTTAATGTACTCACCATAGTTGTTGTTCTCCAGGCCCAGGGTTTATCCTAATGTACTCACCATAGTTGTTATTCTCCAGGCCCAGGGTTTATCCTACTGTACTCACCATGGTTGTTGTTCTCCAGCCCCAGGGTTTATCCTAATGTACTCACCATGGTTGCTGTTCTCCTACCCCAGGGTTTATCCTAATGTACTCACCATGGATGTTGTTCTCCTACCCCAGGGTTTATCCTAATGTACTCACCATGATTGTTGTTCTCCTACCCCAGGGTTTATCCTAATGTACTCACCATGGATGTTGTTCTCCAGGCCCAGGGTTTATCCTAATGTACTCACCATGGATGTTGTTCTCCAGGCCCAGGGTTTATCCTAATGTACTCACCATGGCTGTTGTTCTCCTACCCCAGGGTTTAGAATAAGACACTCAATAAAAAGGAGCATCAAGCTCGTCACCGTGCACTTTCACCATCCTGTACAGTAATATCATCTGTAGACTAATAAACTGCCTGCTTTCCCTAGTCGTAGTGGGACGACCACACACCATATCATCGCATGACGCCAACATTACTTAAATATGATGGTTATTATATAATAATATAGACTTTTCCACAACCATTTCTCTGATAATTCCTTTTTACAGACACAAAAAGATCCCACCTTGTCTAACGTATTTTGTTTGGTCGACATTTGGAAAGTCTTACAGACAAATATGTTGTTTCCATCAGGCATGTTTTGAATTGTTTTTTACCCAACATACTTTACTCGCAGAAAAGGGTTGGATGGAAACCTGGTTAGTGTCTTCATTTTAGCAAACATTATGAGCACATACCACAGTTGCAATAGTATAAGATACATATATATATATATATACAGAATAATAGATACAGATATATACATACAGAATAATAGATACAGATATATACATACAGAATAATAGATACAGATATATACATACAGAATAATAGATACAGATATATACATACAGAATAATATATACAGATATATACATACAGATAAATATACGCAGATATATATATATATATATATATACAGAGTAATAGATACAGGTATATACATACAGAGTAATATACACATATATATACAGTGCCTTGTGAAAGTATTCGGCCCCCTTGAACTTTGCGACCTTTTGCCACATTTCAGGCTTCAAACAAAGATATAAAACTGTATTTTTTTGTGAAGAATCAACAACAAGTGGGACACAATCATGAAGTGGAATGACATTTATTGGATATTTCAAACTTTTTTAACAAATCAAAAACTGAAAAATTGGGCGTGCAAAATTATTCAGCCCCCTTAAGCTAATACTTTGTAGCGCCACCTTTTGCTGCGATTACAGCTGTAAGTCGCTTGGGGTATGTCTCTATCAGTTTTGCACATCGAGAGACTGAATTTTTTTCCCATTCCTCCTTGCAAAACAGCTCGAGCTCAGTGAGGTTGGATCGAGAGCATTTGTGAACAGCAGTTTTCAGTTCTTTCCACAGATTCTCGATTGGATTCAGGTCTGGACTTTGACTTGGCCATTCTAACACCTGGATATGTTTATTTTTGAACCATTCCATTGTAGACTTTGCTTTATGTTTTGGATCATTGTCTTGTTGGAAGACAAATCTCCGTCCCAGTCTCAGGTCTTTTGCAGACTCCATCAGGTTTTCTTCCAGAATGGTCCTGTATTTGGCTCCATCCATCTTCCCATCAATTTTAAACATCTTCCCTGTCCCTGCTGAAGAAAAGCAGGCCCAAACCATGATGCTGCCACCACCATGTTTGACAGTGGGGATGGTGTGTTCAGGGTGATGAGCTGTGTTGCTTTTACGCCAAACATAACGTTTTGCATTGTTGCCAAAAATTTCAATTTTGGTTTCATCTGACCAGAGCACCTTCTTCCACATGTTTGGTGTGTCTCCCAGGTGGCTTGTGGCAAACTTTAAACAACACTTTTTATGGATCTCTTTAAGAAATGGCTTTCTTCTTGCCACTCTTCCATAAAGGCCAGATTTGTGCAATATACGACTGATTGTTGTCCTATGGACAGAGTCTCCCACCTCAGCTGTAGATCTCTGCAGTTCATCCAGAGTGATCATGGGCCTCTTGGCTGCATCTCTGATCAGTCTTCTCCTTGTATGAGCTGAAAGTTTAGAGGGACGGCCAGGTCTTGGTAGATTTGCAGTGGTCTGATACTCCTTCCATTTCAATATTATCGCTTGCACAGTGCTCCTTGGGATGTTTAAAGCTTGGGAAATCTTTTTGTATCCAAATCCGGCTTTAAACTTCTTCACAACAGTATCTCGGACCTGCCTGGTGTGTTCCTTGTTCTTCATGATGCTCTCTGCGCTTTTAACGGACCTCTGAGACTATCACAGTGCAGGTGCATTTATACGGAGACTTGATTACACACAGGTGGATTGTATTTATCATCATTAGTCATTTAGGTCAACATTGGATCATTCAGAGATCCTCACTGAACTTCTGGAGAGAGTTTGCTGCACTGAAAGTAAAGGGGCTGAATAATTTTGCACGCCCAATTTTTCCGTTTTTGATTTGTTAAAAAGTTTGAAATATCCAATAAATGTCGTTCCACTTCATGATTGTGTCCCACTTGTTGTTGATTCTTCACAAAAAATACAGTTTTATATCTTTATGTTTGAAGCCTGAAATGTGGCAAAAGGTCGCAAAGTTCAAGGGGGCCGAATACTTTCGCAAGGCACTGTATATATACACAGAGTAATATATATATATATATATATATATATATATATATATATATATATATATATATATATACAGAATAATAGATACAGATATATACATACAGAGTAATATACACACATATATATATATATATATATACAGAATAATAGATACAGATATATACATACAGAGTAATATACACATATATATATACAGATATATACATACAGAGTAATATACACATATATATATATATACAGAATAATAGATACAGATATATACATACAGAGTAATATACACACATATATATATATACAGAATAATAGATACAGATATGTATAGAGAGAGTAATAGATACAGATACATACATACAGAGTAATATACACATATATATATATATATAGAGTAATAGATACAGATATGTATAGAGAGAGTTATAGATACAGATATATGCATACAGAGTAATATACACAGATATATATATATACACAGAGTAATAGATACAGGTATATATATACAGAGTAATAGATACAGATATAAATATATACAGATATATATATACATATATATATATATAGAGAGAGAGAATAATAGATACAGGTATATATATACAGAGTAATAGATACAGAAATATATAGAGAGTAATATATATATATATATATATACATATATATATATATATAGAGAGAGAGAGAGAATAATAGATACAGATATATAGAGAGATAGTAATATATACAGATATTTATATATAGAGAGAGTAATATATACAAATATATATATATGTGTGTAGAGAGAGAGAGAGAGAGAGAGTAATAAATACAGAAATATATAGTGCAATAAATACAGATACTGTATATATAGAGTAATAGATACAGATATTTAGAAAGTAATAGATACAGATATATAGAGAGTAACAGATACGGAATGCACATCTTCATTTATGTATATAGATATATCCAAAAACACATATCGATGTTAACTGTTGTTTTTTAAAGAAGACTGGCTAACCCACTGATTCTGCTTCATGGTTGCCGCGCCCTGAGATGTTTTTTGAGTTAGAAATGTACCTATGCTGTTGCCTCTTCCCCTTAGATCTCTCCTCCTACTGAGAGTGTTTTGTTGACCAGCCCGTGGAGACCATGGTGGGAGCGGTACCAGCCAATCAGCTACAACCTGTGTTCCAGATCAGGAAATGAGAGCGAGCTCAGAGACATGATTACCAGATGCAACAACGTTGGGGTAAACAACAATAATAAAAACAACACACGCGTGATCATGAACAAGACAAACTTCATATCGTCATACAAGTCCACTGCTAGGGGTTAAGTAGGATACTTTATCTCCTACTCTGCTCCCACAAACACACAGAACTTTAAAAAAATACCATCATACTCATACTACCGACCCAACAGAACCAAGTTTAACTGATGGTCTACCAACTCTTAACCACACCGACGGAACCAAGTTTAACTGATGGTCTACCAACTCTTAACCAAACCGACAGAACCAAGTTTAACTGATGGTCTAACAACAAACCAAACCGACAGAACCAAGTTTAACTGATGGTCTAACAACAAACCAAACCGACAGAACCAAGTTTAACTGATGGTCTAACAACAAACCAAACCGACAGGACCAAGTTTAACTGATGGTCTAACAACAAACCAAACTGACAGAACCAAGTTTAACTGATGGTCTAACAACAAACAAACCAAACTGACAGAACCAAGTTTAACTGATGGTCTAACAACAAACCAAACCCGACAGAACCAAGTTTAACTGATGGTCTAACAACAAACCAAACCCGACAGAACCAAGTTTAACTGATGGTCTAACAACAAACCAAACCGACAGAACCAACAGTTAAAATCCTTCCTCCAGATCTATGTCCTGTTCAGTTTTCTTGTGACACTAAAACCTCTCTCCTAATATTCCCAGGTTAACATCTACGTTGATGCCGTCATCAACCACATGTGTGCAGCTGGAGGCGGAGAGGGAACCCACTCTACCTGTGGAACCTATTTCAGTGCCAAAAAGATGGACTTCCCTTCCATTCCCTTCAGTGGCTTTGATTTCAACGAAGGCAAGTGCAAATCTGCCAGCGGAGACATCGAGAATTACAATGATATCAACCAGGTATGACTCCGTAAACACTAAATTACAATGATATCAACCAGGTATGACTCAGTACACACTAAATTACAATGATATCAACCAGGTATGACTCAGTACACACTAAATTATTATTGATATCAACCAGGTATGACTCAGTACACACTAAATTATTATTGATATCAACCAGGTATGACTCAGTAAACACTAAATTATTATTGATATCAACCAGGTATGACTCAGTACACACTAAATTATTATTGATATCAACCAGGTATGACTCAGTAAACACTAAATTATTATTGATATCAACCAGGTATGACTCAGTAAACACTAAATTATCATTGATATCAACCAGGTATGACTCAGTAAACACTAAATTACAATGATATCAACCAGGTATGACTCAGTACACACTAAATTATTATTGATATCAACCAGGTATGACTCAGTACACACTAAATTACAATGATATCAACCAGGTATGACTCAGTAAACACTAAATTACAATGATATCAACCAGGTATGACTCAGTAAACACTAAATTACAATGATATCAACCAGGTATGACTCAGTACACACTAAATTATTATTGATATCAACCAGGTATGACTCAGTAAACACTAAATTATTATTGATATCAACCAGGTATGACTCAGTAAACACTAAATTATTATTGATATCAACCAGGTATGACTCAGTACACACTAAATTACAATGATATCAACCAGGTATGACTCAGTAAACACTAAATTACAATGATATCAACCAGGTATGACTCAGTAAACACTAAATTACAATGATATCAACAAGGTATGACTCAGTACACACATTATTATTGCAGATCGTATTTATTTTATTTTTTACAGTTTGTAGCGTGGTTCGTTTTGAGTTGTGTACTTTTAATTAGGAAGTCTGCTAGTTGAATTTTTTATTTTTTTTGCCCTGCACACGAAGAGACAACACACATTATGTTAACCCTTGGTGCGGTCCTACCTCTCAGAAACCTTGCTAGCTGAAGGTCAGGCAATTTTTACACAATTTCACAAAATAATGTTTCTCTTTTTGTGGACATGCTGAATAGTGGTCTTCATTAAGACCACCTATAGGAGTAGTCTTTAACATTGGGAAACAAACTTCTTTTAAGTCTAAATTTATTCAAGTGTGCTGTTTTACTTGTGTGATACAATGCAATGTGTGTTATTGTGATACTTTCACACTGTCACTCTTTCAAGTTGGTAACGGACAAATTCCGATAATCAGCTTACGTAACGTTTTGTTCCATCCCCAGGTGCGTGATTGTCGTCTGGTGAGTCTGCTGGATCTCGCCCTAGAGAAAAACTATGTCAGAGAAAAGGTGGCCGACTACATGAACAAGCTGATCGACATGGGAGTGGCCGGGTTCAGAGTGGATGCCAGTAAACACATGTGGCCCGGCGACCTTACTGTCATCTACGGAGGTCTGCACAACCTCAACACCCGCTGGTTCAACGGGGGATCCAGACCCTTCCTGTTCCAGGAGGTAATTAAAACTATACTAGCCCCCTCCCCCAAACACACAATATAATTGCTTTGAGCATCGGAAAAACGTCTATATAGGACTGAATCAAATCAGTTTGTGTTCCATAACATGTAGACGTACCATCTACCATCCTCTTACTCAGTCTTGGCATCTCCATTTGTTAATGTCTCAACAGTGCTCATTGTTTCTTCATTGATTCCGTTTAGGTTATCGACATGGGTGTATTGTGATGTCATTATGGGGTATTGTGATGTCATTATGGAGTATTGTGATGTCATTATGGGGTTAAATGTATATTCAACAGTGCTCATTTTTTCTTCATTGATTCCGTTTAGGTTATCGACATGGGTGTATTGTGATGTCATTATGGGGTATTGTGATGTCATTATGGAGTATTGTGATGTCATTATGGGGTATTGTGATGTCATTATGGGGTTAAATGTATGTCGTCAACAGTGCTCATTTTTTCTTCATTGATTCCGTTTAGGTTATCGACATGGGTGGCGAGGCCATCCAGACCTCAGAGTACTTCCCCTTAGGCAGAGTCACTGAGTTCAAATATGGAGCCAAAATCGGAAATGTATTCCGCAAGTGGAATGGAGAAAAGCTGTCTTACACCAAGTAAGATATGATTAACATGAGTTAACATTGTACATTTTCATTGTAATAATTTAGCAGATGCTCTTATTCAACAAGCAAACAACTCATTAAAGATGGACTCCGGCTATTTCTGAACTTTTTTCTGTTGATAAACAATATCTGAAGTATAAATGCAGTGATGTCCACGCACTTAAGCGGGTAAAGAAATCTACTTAAAGACATCGTCCATTCAGAGTTGGTCTGATGGTCTAATGGTCTGACATGATGTCATCAGCCTCCCCCCTTTGCTTGAGGAACAATACAGGAGCAATAGATAACTAAAGAGGAAATCCCCCCCTCCCCCCATTCACTTGTGCCATGTCATGAGGATACCTGTGCCACCTATTGACATGTGCTTTTTTCAGTAAATCTGGTGTCAAATGAGGTGGAGTGGCACTTTAACTAATTTCCTCATAAGTTACAAACTCATTTAATACATCATTAAATACAAACTCATAATATAACTTTTATAAACACTTATCATTGTGTTTGTGAATATTTCAAAGATACAGTTGATGTATGTGTATTTTGTAAGTAGCCAAAGTGTGTGAATTTGTCAACTTTGTCATCTTCCTAAATCATTTCGATGTGTGTATTCCAGGAACTGGGGTGAGGGCTGGGGCTTCATGCCCGACAGCAATGCTCTTGTGTTTATTGATAACCATGACAACCAGAGAGGTCATGGAGGAGGTGGAAACGCCATACTCACCTTCTGGGACGCCAGGTACCCTCTCACTACACCTCTCTCTTACATCCAAATCTTTCACTATGCAACTTTGCCAATATCCATGTGAACAACATACATTACTTCCTTCCTTTTAAACTTCTTCATTTTAATAACATACATTACTTCCTTCCTTTTAAACTTCTTCATTTTAACAACATACATTACTTCCTTCCTTTTAAACTTCTTCATTTTAATAACATACATTACTTCCTTCCTTTTAAACTTCTTCCACTACTGTAAACATATTTTATGACAGCTGAAGGAAGTACACAATTTATCTTCAGGAAAATTACCCCTTTTAAACTTCCATTTTAACAACATACATTACTTCCTTCCCCCATATTTTATGACCCCTCCCCCCCCTCCCCCCTCCCCCGATGACATCAATGCATGATTAACAGAAAAATAACAATTATGAAAAGAAACCATTTGTTGACTCTCCTGCAGGATGTACAAGATGGCCGTGGCCTACATGCTTGCCCATCCCTACGGAGTGGCCCGTGTGATGTCCTCCTTCCGTTGGAACCGCGCTGATGACTGGCAGGGCCCTCCCAGCCACGAAGATGGATCCACCAAGGATGTCCATGTAAACGCTGACGACACCTGTGGAGACGGATGGGTGTGTGAGCACAGGTGGCGCCAGATTACGTAAGTCCTACAGCGAACAAAGGCAGGTATTGATGTATATCACAGGATGTTTGTGGCACATTGGGGAGGCGGTTAGCCTAGTGGTTAGAGCATTGGACTTTTTAACCGAAAGGAAGCCAGTTCAAATCCCCGAGCTGACAAGGTAAAAAATAAACAAATCTGTCAATCTGCCCCTGAACAAGGCAGTTAACCCACTGTTGCTAGGCTGTCATTGAAAATAAGAATTTGTTCTTAATTAACTAACTTGCCTAGTTAAAAAAAAACATTAATTTAGGGAGGACGGCTTGTGGTATCTCAAAAAGATCAGAATTGGGCTGACTGTGTAATTGGGAAAGTATTCAGACCCCTTTACTTTTTTTCCACATTTTGTTACTTTATAGCATTATTCTAAAATGCATATATATAAAAAATATATATCTCATCAATCTACACATAGTACCCCACGATGACAAAGTGAAAACAGGTTTTTAGAAACAAAAACACCTTATTTACATAAGTATTCAGACCTTTTACTATGAGACTCAACATTGAGCTCAGGTGCATCCTGTTTCCATTGATCGTCCATTGATCGTCCATGAGATGTTTCTACAACCTGATTGGAGTCCACCTGTGTGTAAATTCAATTGACTGGACATGATTTGGAAAGGCACACACCTGTCTATATAAGGTCCCACAGTTGACAAAAAAATGTCAGAGCAAAAACCAAGTCATGAGGTCAAAGGAATGGTCTGTAGAGCTCCGAGACAGGATTGTGTTGAGGCACAGATCCGGGGAAGGGTACCAAACAATTTCTGCAATATTGAAGGTTCCCAAGTACACAGTGGCCTCCATCATTCTTAAACGGAAGACGTTTGCAACTATCAAGACTCTTCCTAGAGCTGCCCGGCCAAACTTAGCAATCGGGGGAGAAGGAACTTGATGGTCACTCTGACAGAGCTCCAGAGTTCCTCTGTGGAGATAGGAGAACTTGAAAATAGTTGCGCAGTGACGCTCCCGTACAACTGGACAGAACTTGAGAGGATCTGCCGAGAAGAATGGTAGAAACTCCCCAATTACAAGCGTGCCAAGCTTGTAGCGTCATACCCAAGAAGACTCGAGGCTGTAATCACTGCTAAAGGTGCTTCAACAAACTACTGTGTAAATACCTATGTAGATGTAGAATTTCAATTTTACAAACTGACTTGTTGGAAAGGTGGCATATTATGACAGCGCCACGTGATAGACACTTAGCTCTTCAGTGTTCTGCTGCCAATGTTTGTCTATGGAGAATGCATGACCGTGTGCTCGATTTAATACACCTGTCAGTTATTCACCGTTCATTACACGGACCGTAGCTACTAGGAACAGTTTTGGTTGTTGCTGTTCTGCAGAAGAAAAAATAACCACGGTAATAGATTCCCTCTTTGTCTTCTGTCTGTGTAGGAACATGGCTACCTTCCGTAACGTGGTGAACGGACAGCCCCATTCCAACTGGTGGGATAATGGAGACAACCAGGTGGCCTTTGGACGCGGTAACCGTGGCTTCATTGTCTTCAACAACGACGACTGGTAATATACTGTAACACCTTTGTTAATAATGTCTATACTGTAACATCTTGGTTAATAATGTCTATACTGTAACACCTTGGTTAATAATATATATACTGTAACATCTTGGTTAATAATGTCTATACTGTAACACCTTGGTTAATAATGTCTATACTGTAACACCTTGGTTAATAATGTCTATACTGTAACACCTTGGTTAATAATGTCTATACTGTAACACCTTGGTTAATAATGTCTATACTGTAACATCTTGGTTAATAATGTCTATACTGTAACATCTTGGTTAATAATGTCTATACTGTAACACCTTGGTTAATAATGTCTATACTGTAACATCTTGGTTAATAATGTCTATACTGTAACACCTTGGTTAATAATATATATACTGTAACACCTTTGTTAATAATGTCTATACTGTAACACCTTTGTTAATTTGTTGGCTGACTGGTTGGTAAGTTTGTTGGTTGGTGGGTGGGTGGGTTTGGTTGATTGGCAGAGGGATCAATCGATTGATTGACTGACTGATTAGTTGACTGGTTGGTTGATTGATTGACTGAGTGGTTAATTGATTGAATTCAGATCAACTTCACTCTTAGCTCTCTACTTACTGTGTTTCAACCAATCAGGCTCCTGGATGTGACTCTGAATACTGGCATGCCTGGCGGCGCCTACTGTGATGTCATTTCGGGCCAGAGGGACGGAGAGCGCTGCACGGGGAAGACCATCAACGTCGGGGGCGATGGTCGCGCCCACTTCAAGATCAGCAACACCGACGAGGACCCCATGGTGGCGATCCATGCCGACTCCAAGCTGTAAAAAAACAAACACTATACACATAAACAAACAATAAAATCTACTGCAAACTGAACTTCTGTGGTGGATTGGTTTTGTTTTAGCTGTTAAGTGAAGGCTTGGTCAATGCTGAATCTATCTTAGCGGTTGTCCTTTAACATGCTTGCTAATTTATAGGGAAGCAGGTTAACTGTCTTGATTTGAGATAGACACATAAGTAGTTGAAGCTATACACCTTAACTTTGACACTTCTAAGTTGACTTAGGCAAATGGATGGTCACAATGACATTAGGTTATTAGTACAACACTGAGAAGCTAACATAGTATTGGTGCTTGAGAGAGGCATGTCTCAAGATGGTGTGCCTTAACTATAATGATCGAAGTACAGTCAAATTAGGCCTAGAAGAATCGTGTCCCTTGTCAAAGTCGCACTAAAAATCTTGACTAATTATTGTTGCTTCAACTGAGATTCTACTGAGATTCTCCTGAGATTCTACTGAGATTCTACTGAGATTCCACTGAGATTCTACTGAGATTCTCCTGAGATTCTCCTGAGATTCTACTGAGATTCCACTGAGATTCTACTGAGATTCTCCTGAGATTCTACTGAGATTCTACTGAGATTCTACTGAGATTCTACTGAGATTCTCCTGAGATTCTACTGAGATTCTACTGAGATTCTCCTGAGATTCTACTGAGATTCTACTGAGATTCTCCTGAGATTCTACTGAGATTCCACTGAGATTCTACTGAGATTCTCCTGAGATTCTCCTGAGATTCTACTGAGATTCTACTGAGATTCTACTGAGATTCTCCTGAGATTCTACTGAGATTCTCCTGAGATTCTCCTGAGATTCTACTGAGATTCTACTGAGATTCTACTGAGATTCTCCTGAGATTCTACTGTGATAAATTGTAAATCTCCAGTCTTTAACAAGTGAAACTGTAAAGCCTTCTGAGGGCTGTAGATTCCCAGAACTTCTTTTGTTTGTTTGTATTTTACTTCTTTCTCCACAATGTCGATCTTATCTGATCGCTGCAAATCCCCAAGAGGAGGCATATAGGACAAACATTATTATTTGTTTTACCTAAAGGGGTCCAAATATTCTAAATCCAATAGCTAAATGATCCTTGATATGACCATCTGAAAGAAATTCCATATATTAGCTGAGTAGAAACCCCCAATGGATGAAAAGGGAGTATAGTAGAAAAGTCAAAGGTTTGGACACACCTACTCATTAAAGGGTGTTCCTTTTTTTGGGACTATTTTTCACATTGTAGAATAATAGTGAAGACATCAAAACTATGAAATAACACATATGGAATCATGTAGTAACCAAAAAAGTGATAAACAAACAAGCCATCCTTTGCCTTGATGACAGCTTTACACACTCTTGGAATCCTCTCAACCAGCTTCACCTGGCATGCTTTTCCAACAGTCTTGAAGGAGTTCCCACATATGCTGAGCACTTGTTGGCTGCTTTTCCTTCCCTCTGCAGTCCAACTCATCCCAAACCATCTCAATTGGGTTGAGGTCGGGTGATTGTGGAGGCCAGGTCATCTGATGCAGCACTCCATCACTCTCCTTCTTGGTAAAATAGCCCTTACACAGCCTGGAGGTGTGTACAGTCGTTGTCCTGTTGAAAAACGAAAGATGGTTCCACTAAGCGCAAACCAGATGGGATGGCGTATTGCTGCATAATGCTGTGGTAGCCATGCTGGTTAAGTGTGCCTTTGTTACGTTCCCCAGTTTATGTGTTGTAGTTTGTGTATTTGCATGTGTTTATTTCAGGAAATGGCTTCCTGAAATCCCTCAAGCAGCTGATTGGTCGACTCCAGGGCTAATTGGAGCTGACCCCGCCCCCTCGTCAAGATACAGCTGTCTCCAATTACCTATTCCTTCTGAAGCTATATATAAAGCCAGTGTTCTGTTCAGCCAGTGTTCTGTTCATTTGTTCCCAGGGGGAAGGGGAAGGCACCTAGGGAGTGCTTAGGCAAGAGGCCTGCGGGCATACACATACCCGTAGTATATTCATTGTCTATGCACAATAGGTAAGACCTGGGCGGACCACCCCCTGTATTTTGGTTAGGGCACCAGGTGGTGCTAAATTAGGTAAGTAGTGGGTAGGCAGGTAAGATAGGAGAGGGGGCAGGCTTTGAGATTTACTTTCTTTGCTTTGGTTCCGTCCAGCCCCTTTTCCCCATATTACCGTGTAAAGGAATAAAGTCCTTGTAAACGGTACCACATTCTGCCTGTTGTCATCCTTACTCGCACCTACAGTCCATACCTTTTTCGCTTCACGGAGAGTTTAGTTGTAGCAGGGTGTTGCGTTCCCTCTTCATAGAGGCGTGCGTAACAGCCTTGAATTCTAAATGAATCACTGACAGTGTCACCAGCAAAGCACCCCCACATCACACCTCTTCCTCCATGCTTCACGGTGGGAAACACGCATGCGGAGAGCATCCGTTCACCTACTCTGTCTCTCAAAGACACGGTGGTTAGAACCAAAAATCTCAAATTTGGACTCAACAGACCAAAGGACAGATTTCCACTGGTCTAATGTCCATTGCTTGTGTTTCTTGGACCAAGCAAGTCTTCTTATTGGTGTCCTTTAGTAGTGGTTTCTTTGCAGAAATTTGACCATGAAGGCCTGATTCACGCAGTTTCCTCTGAACAGTTGATGTTGAGATGTGTCTGTTACTTGAACTCTGTGAAGCACTTATTTGGGATGCTATTTCTAAGGCTGGTAACCTTAAACTTACAGTAATGAACTTATCCTCTGCAGCAGAGGTGACTCTGGATCTTCCTTTCCTCATGACAGCCAGTTTCATCATAGTGCTTGATGGTTTTTGCAATTGCACTTGAAGAAACGCTCAAAGTTCTTCATGTTCAGAATTGACCGATCTCCATAAAGTAATGATGGACTGTTTCTCTATGCTTATTTGAGATGTTCTTGTCATATTATGGACCTGGTCTTTTACTAAATAGGGCTATCTTCTGTTATGACGCTTCAGTGAATTGGCTAGCAGAGATGTGAACAACCCCCCCCATCTTAGGAGGGGGGGGGTAGTTTTACAACCTTACAACCACATTGTAAATACCACAAAGAGTCTCTGACCATGCAATTGAGAGAGAGTTTCACAGTAAGACAAAGTGATTCTCCCGCCCAATTCTACTACGTTCCAGAATTTGAGAAAGAAACAATATTCCTATTTTGGAGAATGTATAAATGGTCAGTGGAGAAGCCAGCTACGACTCAGTCCATTTTGTTTCATGTTTGTGACCTCATGAAAGACAATGCAGCCACATTACCCTAACTCTGTTTTTACAGGTTCTGTTATGTCCTCAATTAAGAGGTTAGCATCTAATTCTTGTATAATTCTTGTATAAAATGAATGAGTAAAGATTCAACTATTTGAAAATTTATCAAATGTGATAACTTTTAAAATGAGAAAATTGTCTTCCCTGATGAGTTTAACTACAAAGTCAGTAGCCACACCCACGTGAATAGGCATTGGTTGGAAATGATGAGCCAACCCCTTTTCTACATTTCTATAAGAGCCCCCGTGACCCAAGTCACGTTGGACTAAGCCAACCCCAGCGTGAGCTGTGGTTGCGGATACATATATGTACATATATTGTTGTACATATATTGTACATATATTGTTGTTCTGCCTCTGTTTCTGATTGGTCGATTGATTTATTGGAGGTCTACAAGTCCCTCATTTATTGGTAGACATGGACAGAATCCCCATCAGCAGATATTTCCACAGAACACTAGCTCCCTCAATGGGTGTAAAATGGTACAGCATCCATTCGTCACAAAATATCTATGCATCATTCTCATTGAGTCCATAAAGAATGACTGTTCAGTAGTGTCCCCCTAATGAACTCTGTATCTGTAGAGAGGACCATGCATTCATACTCATTCTTTGAAAGAGATTCCTTTATTGTCCAACAGCAGTGTTTCTAGTCACTAGTCAGCCTCTAGTCTCTGTGTCTTTTTTTAAAATTATTATTTAACTAGGCAAGTCAGTTAAGAACAAATTCTTATTTTCAATAACGGCCTAGGAATAGTGGGTTAACTGCCTGTTCAGGGGCAGAACAACAGATTTGTACCTTGTCAGCTTGGGGATTTGAACTTACAACCTTTTGGTTTACTAGTCCAACACTCTAACCACTAGGCTACACTGGCACCCCCTCTGTGTGGTGCCCCCTCTGTCTGTGTCCCTGTCTGTCTATCTCTGTCTCCCTGTCTGTCTATCTCTGTCTCCTGTCTGTCTGTCTGTCTGTCTGTCTCTGTCTCTGTCTCTGTCTCTGTCTGTCTGTCTCTCTGTCTGTCTGTCTCTGTCTCTGTCTGTCTGTCTGTCTCTGTCTGTCTGTCTGTCTGTCTGTCTCCCTGTCTGTCTCCCTGTCTGTCTGTCTCCCTGTCTGTCTGTCTGTCTGTCTGTCTGTCTGTCTGTCTGTCTGTCTGTCTGTCTGTCTGTCTGTCTCTCTCTCTGTCTCTCTCTCTCAATTCAATTCAATTCAATTCAAGGGGCTTTATTGGCATGGGAAACATATGTTAACACTGTCAAAGCAAGTGAAGTAGATAATAGTGAAATAAACAATAAAAATGAACAGTAAACATTCCACTAACAGAAGTTCCAAAACAATAAAGACATTAAAAATGCCATATTATGTATATATACAGTGTTGTAACAATGTACAAATGGTTAAAGTACGCAAGGGAAAATAAATAAGCATAAATATGGGTTGTATTTACAATGGTGTTTGTTCTTCACTGGTTGCCCTTTTCTTGTGGCAACAGGTCACAAATCTTGCTGCTGTGATGGTACACTGTGGAATCACCCAGTAGATATGGGAGTTTATCAAAATTGGGTTTGTTTTCAAATTCTTTGTGGATCTGTGTAATCTGAGGGAATTATGTGTCTCTAATATGGTCATACATTTTGCAGGAGGTTAGGAGGTGCAGCTCAGTTTACACCTTTTCACCTCATTTTGTGGGCAGTGAGCACATATTCTGTCTTCTCTTGAGAGCCATGTCTGCCTACAGCGGCCTTTCTCAACAGCAAGGCTATGCTCACTGAGTCTGTACATAATCAAAGCTTTCCTTAAGTTTGGGTCAGTCACAGTGGTCAGGTATTCTGTCACTGTGTACTCACTGTTTAGGGCCAAATAACATTGTAGTTTGCTCTGATTGTTTTGTTAATTCTTTCCAATGTAATTATCAAGTAATTCTCCAGGTTCATCTCTCTGTAGGTGATGGCTTTGTTATGGAAGGTTTGGGAATCGCTTCCTTTTAGGTGGTTGTGGAATTTAACGGCTCTTTTCTGGATTTTGATAATTAGTGGGTATCGGCCTAATTCTGCTCTGCATTATTTGCTCTTCTACATTGAATTCTGAGTGCAGAGTCTCAATTTGGTGTTTGGCCCATTTTGTGAATTCTTGGTTGGTGAGCGGACCCCAGACCCCAGGGCAATGGGTTCTAAGACTGATTCAAGTATTTTTAGCCAGATCCTAATTGGTATGTTGAATTTTATGTTCCTTTTGATGGCACAGAATGCCCTTCTTGACTTGTCTCTCAGATCGTTCACAGCTTTGTGGAAGTTACCTGTGGCGCTGATGTTTAGGCCAAGGTATTTATAGTTTTTTGTGTGCTCTAGGGAAACGGTGTCTAGATGGAATTTGTATTTGTTGTCCTGGCGACTGGACCTTTCTGGAACACCATTATTTTGGTCTTACTGAGACTTACTCTCAGGGCCCAGGTCTGACAGAATCTGTGCAGAAGATCTAGGTGCTGATGTAGGCCCTCCTTGGTTGGTGACAGAAGCACCAGATCATCAGCAAACAGTAGTCATTTGACTTCAGATTCTAGTAGGGTAAGGCCAGGTGCTGCAGACTTTTCTAGTGCCCGCGGCAATTCATCAATATATATGTTGAAGAGCGTGAGACTTAAGCTACATCCCTGTCTCATCCCACAGCCCTGTGGAAATAAATTTATTTTTTGCAAATTTGAACCGCACACTTGTTGTTTGTGTACCTAGACTTTATAATGTCATATGTTTTTCCCACAATACCCGTTTCCATTCATTTGTATAGCAGACCCTCATGCCAGATTGAGTCGAAGGCTTTTTTGAAATCAACAAAGCATGAGAAGACTTTGCCTTTGTTTTGGTTTGTTTGGTTGTCAATTAGGGTGAACAGGGTGAATACATGGTCTGTCATACAATAATTTGGTATAAAAAAAATTAAAAAATTGACATTTGCTTAGCACATTGTTTTCCCTGAGGAAATATACGAGTCTGCTGTTCAAGTTAATGCAGGTGATTTTCCCATGGTTGCTGTTGACGCATATCCCACGGTAGTTATTTGAGTCAAATTTGTTTCCATTTTTGTGGATTGGGGTGATCAGTCCTTGGTTCGAAATAATGGGGAAGATGCAAGAGCTAAGGATGACGTTAACCTGTTAAAGTTAAAGAGTTTTAGTATCGCCAATTTGAATTCGTTGTCTGTATATTTGATCATTTCATTGAGGATACCATCAACACCACATGCCTTTTTGGGTTGGAGGGTTTGTATTTTGTCCTGTAGCTCATTCAAGGTATTTGGACGTTTTTGCTATAAAAAAAAGACTGGAGAAGTGGTACATACATCTCCGTTTTGTATAAGACAGATAATTCTTTGTTGTTTTTAGTGTTTTCCAATTTTTCCAGAATCAAATCAAATCATATCAAATTTATTTATAAAGCCCTTCTTAAATCAGCTGATACCTCAAAGTGCTGTACAGAAACCCCAAACAGCAAGCAATGCAGGTATAGAAGCACGGTGGCTAGGAAAAACTCCCTAGAAAGGCCCGAACCTAGGAAGAAACCTAGAGAGGAACCAGGGTATGAGGGGTGGCCAGTCCTCTTCTGGCTGTGCCGGGTGGAGATTATAACAGAACTTGGCCAAGATGTTCAAATGTTCATAGATGACCAGCAGGGTCACCACAAGAGGGATATCTTCAAGCACCTACTTACTATTCTGAGACAAGGCACGCCCAATTTTTCCGTTTTTGATTTGTTAAAAAAGTTTGAAATATCCAATAAATGTCGTTCCACTTCATGATTGTGTCCCACTTGTTGTTGATTCTTCACAAAAAAATACAGTTTTATATCTTTATGTTTGAAGCCTGAAATGTGGCAAAAGGTCGCAAAGTTCAAGGGGGCCGAATACTTTCGCAAGGCACTGTATGTATATACAAGGGTTTTTCTTTATTTTTTAAAATATTTTCTACTTTTTAGAATAATAGTGAAGACATCAAAACTATGAAATAACACATATGGAATCATGTAGTAACCAAAAAAGTGTTAAACAAATCAAAATATTACAAAAGTTTATTATTTGTTTAACACTTTTGGGATATTTATTTATTCAATGTATTTTTTAATTGAATATTAAAACATACAATCTACCTGTAGGGAAGCTGTTCAACATTTACATCACATTCAGTCATCTAGCAGACACTCCCATCCAGAGAGACCCACAGGAACAACCAGGGTCAAGCACCCTGCCCAGTGGCACGTCAAACACATCTCCCACCAAGTCAAATCTGGGAGCCGGATCAGCGACCTATCGCCCAGAGGGGCCAAGCTACCAACTGCCAAGATCAACAGTTCCCGAGAGCTGCCCCTAAACCATCTGAGAAACCCCACACAGTCCCCCTCCGAAAAACAAACATCTCCCTCCAACCCCCCACCCCACCCCCTCTGCAAGCCACCCTACCCAATTCGCAAAACAACCAACAAAATGCACAAAAAGAGAAAAACAGAACACAACAATTCAAAAACAAAAAGACATCAAGGACAACAGAAAATCATAACAGCTGACTGGATATGTTGGAGTGAACTGTGTGTGTGTGTGTGTGTGTGTGTGTGTGTGTGTGTGTGTGTGTGTGTGTGTGTGTGTGTGTGTGTGTGTGTGTGTGTGTGTGTGTGTGTGTGTGCATACAAGCACATCCCCTCTGTGTCATTCAATGTTTTTTTCTATTTTATTTTTTAAAGTTTTTATTTTTTTAAACTTTTATCTTTGACTCCATTCTATCCCCTGCCCAGAAACTCTACTCCCACTTGTCTCCAGTTCCACATCTTAACCCTCAGTTTCCCATCTCTGCTGGCCACCTTTTTCAGATTTCTGTGCACCATTATATCTTTCAACTATGCTGTGTTGTTAAACAAACAATTTGAATCTATCTAATCGAATAGAATCCACAGATTGCGAGTTGAAGTTAAATAATTTGACTAAGAGAGAGAAGGGCAGAGAAAGAGAGAGATGAGAGAGAGGGGGAGAGAGAGAGAGAGAGAGAGAGAGAGAGAGAAGGGGGAGAGAGAGAGAGAAGGGGGAGAAAGAGAGAGATGAGAGAGAGAGAGAAGGGGGAGAGAGAGAGAGAAGGGGGAGAAAGAGAGAGATGAGAGAGAAGGGGGAGAGAGAGAGAGAGAGAGAGAGAAGGGGAGAAAGAGAGAGATGAGGAGAGAAGGGCGGAGAAAGAGAGAGATGGGAGAGAGAAGGGGAGAGAGAGAGAGAGAGAGAGAAGGGGGAGAAAGAGAGAGATGAGAGAGATTTAGAGAGAGAGAGAGAGAGAGAGAGAGAAGGGGGAGAAAGAGAGAGAAGGGGGAGAAAGAGAGAGAAGGGGGAGAAAGAGAGAGATGAGAGAGAAGGGGGAGAGAGAGAGAGAGAGAGAGAGAGAGAGAGAGAGAGAGAGAGAGAGAAGGGGGAGAGAGATATATATAGGGGGAGAAAGAGAGAGATGAGAGAGAAGGGGGAGAGAGAGAGAGAGAGAAGGGGGAGAAAGAGAGAGATGAGGAGAGAAGGGCGGAGAAAGAGAGAGATGGGAGAGAGAAGGGGGAGATTAGAGAGAGAGAGAGAGAGATTTAGAGAGAGAGAAGGGCGGAGAAAGAGAGAGAGAGAGAGGGGGAGAAAGAGAGAGATGAGAGAGAGAGAGAGGGGGAGAAAGAGAGAGATGAGAGGGAGAGAAGGGGAGAGAGAGAGAGAGAGAGAGAGGGGGAGAAAGAGAGAGATAGAGAGAGAGAAGGGGAGAGAGAGAGAGAGAGGGGGAGAAAGAGAGAGATGAGAAAGAGAGAGATGGGAGAGAGAGATGAGCGAGACGGGGGAAGAGAGAGACGGGAGAGAGAGAAGAGGAGAGAAAGGGAGAGACAAGAGAGAGATGAGGGGGATAAAGAGAGAGAGATAGATGAGAGAAGGAGTGAGAAAGAGAGAGATGAGAGAGAGAGAGAAAGGGGGAAGAGGAAATGAAAAAATAAGAGACAAGAGACAGAAGAGGGAAAGAGAGAGATGAATGAGGAAGTTTATCCTCTCCTCCCACACCACAGCCCTATCTGTTACCAGCCAGAGCATCTTGTGGACATGGTGTTAGTGTGATGTCAGACATATCTCAGCACATAAATCAGTCATAGAGATGGAAGGAGAGAGAAAGAAAAGATATCGAAGGAGAGAGAGAGGAAATGAGGAAGGAAGGGGCTGGTGGAAGGAGTAAACAAGGTGAGGAAATGAGAAAGAAGGAGAAAGAGAGAGATGGGAGAGAGAGAAGGGGGGAGAAAGAGAGAGATGGGAGAGAGAGATGGGAGAACGAGAAGGGGGAGAAAGAGAGAGATGGGAGAAAGAGAAAGGAGGGTAAGAGACATGGGAGAATGAGAAGGGGGAGAAAGAGTGAGATGGGAGAACGAGAAGGGGGAGAAAGAGAGAGATGGGAGTGAGATGTGAGAGAGAGAAGGGGGAGAGAGAAATGTGAGAGAGAGATGGGAGAGAGAGACAGGGGGAAGAGAGAGATGGGAGAGAGAGAATGGAGAAAGAAGGAGAGAGAGAAGGGGGAAGAGAGAGATGGTAGAGAGAGAAAGGGGGAGAAAGAGAGAGATGGGAGAGAGATGGGAGAGAGAGAAAAGGGGGAAGAGAGAGATGGGGGAGAGAGAAGCAGAGAGAAAAAGAGAAATGGGGGAGAGAGAGAGAAGGGAGAAGGGAGAAGAGAGAGAATGGAGAAAGAAGGGAGAGAGAGAAGGGGAGAGAAATGGGAGAGAGAGAAGGGGGAGAAAGAGAGAGATGGGAGAAAGAGATGGGAGTTAGAGAAGGGAGAGAGAGAATGGGGAAAGAGAGAATGGAGAGAGAGTAGGGGGAGAGAGAGAGATGCGAAAGAGAGAATGGGGAGAGAGAGACAGGGGGAAGAGAGAGATGGGAGACAGAATGGAGAAAGAAGGGAGAGAGAGAAGGGGGAAGAGAGAGATGGGAGAGAGAGAAAGGGGGAGAAAGAGAGAGATGGGAGAAAGAGATGGGAGTTAGAGAAGGGAGAGAGAGAATGGGGAAAGAGAGAAGGGAGAGAGAGATGGGAGAGAGAGATGGGAGAAAGAGAAGGGGGAAAGAGAGTGATGATAGAGAGAGAGAGAAGGGGTTAGAAAGAGAGAGAGAGATGGGAGAGAGAGAAGGGGGAAAGAGAGAGATGGGAGAGATAGGGAGAGAGAGAAGGGGTTAGAAAGAGAGAGAGAGATGGGAGAGAGAGAAGAGGAAAGGAAAGAAATAGAGACAGAGACAGGGGAGGGAAAGAGAAAAAGATGAATGGGGAGAGATAGATGGGAGAGAGAGAAGGGGGGGAAAGAGAGTGATGATAGAGAGAGAGAGAAGGGGTTAGAAAGAGAGAGAGAGATGGGAGAGAGAGAAGGGGAAAGGAAAGAAATAGAGACAGAGACAGGGGAGGGAAAGAGAAAAATGAATGAGTAGGTTTATCCTCTCCTCCCACACCACAGCCCTGTCTGTTACCAGCCAGATCATTTTGTGGACATGGTGTTAGTTTGATGTCAGACATACCTCAGCACATAAATCAGTCATTGAGCAAGCCCAGTCCACATCACCTCAGCTATGCAAATGATTACACAAAACACAGATGGAGTTGTAATATAATTAGTAATCTAACAGAACTCAGATGTTGTAGGAGTTGTAATATAATTAGTAATCTAACAGAACTCAGACTTGGCAAAAATGTATCTGTTTCTGACTCTCAGATAATATCTACCATTTTTAATATATACTGGATATATAATTTTTGTATGTGTATAAATGTATTTACATAATATGAATAAGTTATAAATTAATCAGTTGATCACAAAGAATGTATCAGGTTATTAACAAATGAGTGATAACATAATCACCATAAATGAAAATGTAAAGTTATTTATTTTCCACTAGCTGTTAGTAAGTAAATGAAATGGTATGTTTGTAATGTTTAGGCTGTAATGAGTGAAATGCATTGATTGCTGTGTGGTGGTCGTTCTTTCCAGAGGAACGTTTCAGCGGGGAATCCTCAGCTCCACGATGATGATGATGATGTGTTGTGCAGATGTGGAGAAAATAAAATACTTTCCATCTCACTGCAAAGAAAAACAGCAGTGCAAACAGAAGTCCTCAGGGAGAGAACCACCGTCTCAGAGCGGGTCTGACACACTCTGACTCACACACATTCTCTGACACACACTCTCTGACACACACACATACAGTCTGACACACACACACACACTCACTCACTCACACTCACTCACTCACTCACACTCACTCACTCACCACTCACTCACTCACTCACTCACTACTCACTCACTCACCACTCACTCACCACCACTCACCACTCACTCACCACACTCACTCACTCACACTCACTCACCACTCACTCACTCACTCACTCACTCACTCACTCACACTCACTCACTCACACTCACTCACACTCACTCACTCACTCACACACACTCACACACACTCACCACGCTCACTCACACTCACTCACTCACTCACTCACTCACACTCACCACTCACTCACTCACTCACTCACTCACTCACTCACTCACTCACTCACTCACTCACTCACTCACTCACTCACTCACTCACTCACTCACTCACTCACTCACTCACTCACTCACTCACTCACACGTGTGCATGTACCGTGCACACTCACAGGTGGAAAGACAGTCAGAGACATATACATTCTTAAAACATGCATACACACAGTCTCAACCTCAATGGCAGAAAGACAGACTTGCACCCAGTTTCTATTTCCCTCTCCCTTCATCTCATTCTTTCTCTCCTTCTCTCTCTGTCACTCTCAAAGCCCACACAGCGACACATTCACTTAATTACTCACACACACACGCACACACTCACAGACACATGCTCACAGACATATGCTCACAGACACACGCTCACAGACACATACTCACATTCAGACATTTCCAAACACACATGTAGAAATAATATGAAGCACAACACACACAACCCCAACCAATGCAGAGAGGAGGGGGGAGGGACCAGGATCTAGTAGAAGGGAGTTCCAATGGGTTAGGGTGAGTAGTAGAAGGGAGTTCCACTGGGTTAGGGTGAGGAGTAGAAGGGAGTTCCACTGGGTTAGGGTGAGTAGTAGAAGGGAGTTCCACTGGGTTAGGGTGAGTAGCAGAAGGGAGTTCCACTGGGTTAGGGTGAGGAGTAGAAGGGAGTTCCACTGGGTTAGGGTGAGGAGTAGAAGGAGTTCCACTGGGTTAGGGTGAGGAGTAGAAGGGAGTTCCACTGGGTTAGGGTGAGTAGTAGAAAGGAGTTCCACTGGGTTAGGGTGAGGAGTAGAAGGGAGTTCCACTGGGTTAGGGTGAGTAGTAGAAGGGAGTTCCACTGGGTTAGGGTGAGTAGAAGGGAGTTCAACTGGGTTAGGGTGAGCAGAAGGGAGTTCCACTGGGTTAGGGTGAGGAGTAGAAGGAGTTCCACTGGGTTAGGGTGAGGAGTAGAAAGGAGTTCCACTGGGTTAGGGTGAGTAGTAGAAAGGAGTTCCACTGGGTTAGGGTGAGGAGTAGAAGGGAGTTCCACTGGGTTAGGGTGAGTAGTAGAAGGGAGTTCCACTGGGTTAGGGTGAGTAGAAGGGAGTTCAACTGGGTTAGGGTGAGTAGAAGGGAGTTCCACTGGGTTAGGGTGAGGAGTAGAAGGGAGTTCCACTGGGTTAGGGTGAGGAGTAGAAGGGAGTTCCACTGGGTAAGGGTGAGGAGTAGAAGGGAGTTCCACTGGGTTAGGGTGAGTAGTAGAATGGAGTTCCACTGGGTTAGGGTGAGGAGTAGAAGGGAGTTCAACTGGGTTAGGGTGAGGAGTAGAAGGAGTTCCACTGGGTTAGGGTGAGTAGTAGAAGGAGTTCCACTGGGTTAGGGTGAGTAGAAGGGAGTTCCACTGGGTTAAGATGAGGAGTAGAAGGGAGTTCCACTGGGTTAAGATGAGGAGTAGAAGGGAGTTCCACTGGGTTAGAGTGAGTGGTAGAAGGGACTTCCACTGGGTAGGGTGAGTAGTAGAAGGAGTTCCACTGGGTTAGGGTGAGTTGAAAGGAGTTCCACTGGGTTAGGGTGAGTAGTAGAAGGGAGATCCACCAGGTTAGGGTGAGGAGTAGAAGGGAGTTCCATTGGGTTAGGGTGAGTAGTAGAAGGAGTTCCACTGGGTTAGGGTGAGGAGTAGAAGGAGTTCCACTGGGTTAGGATGGGTAGAAGGGAGTTCCACTGGGTTAGGGTGAGTAGAAGAAGGGAGTTCCACTGGGTTAGGGTGTGGAGTAGAAGGGAGTTCCACTGGGTTAGGGTGAGAAGTAGAAGGGAGTTCCACTGGGTTAGGGTGAGTAGAAGGAGTTCCACTGGGTTAGGGTGAGTAGAAGAGAGTTCCACTGGGTTAGGGTGAGGAGTAGAAGGGAGTTCAACTGGGTTAGGGTGAGTAGTAGAAGGGAGTTCCACTGGGTTAGGGTGAGGAGTAGAAGGGAGTTCCACTGGGTTAGGGTGAGTAGTAGAAGGGAGTTCCACTGGGTTAGGGTGAGTTGAAAGGAGTTCCACTGGGTTAGGGTGAGTAGTAGAAGGGAGTTCCACCAGGTTAGGGTGAGGAGTAGAAGGGAGTTCCATTGGGTTAGGGTGAGTAGTAGAAGGGAGTTCCACTGGGTTAGGGTGAGGAGTAGAAGGGAGTTCCACTGGGTTAGGATGGGTAGAAGGAGTTCCACTGGGTTAGGGTGAGTAGAAGAAGGAGTTCCACTGGGTTAGGGTGAGGAGTAGAAGGGAGTTCCACTGGGTTAGGGTGAGGAGTAGAAGGGAGTTCCACTGGGTTAGGGTGAGTAGAAGGGAGTTCCACTGGGTTAGGGTGAGTAGAAGGGAGTTCCACTGGGTTAGGGTGAGTAGAAGAAGGGAGTTCCACTGGGTTAGGGTGAGGAGTAGAAGGTAGTTCCACTGGGTTAGCGTGAGTGGTAGAAGGACTTCCAGTGGGTTAGGGTGAGTAGTAGAAGGGAGTTCCACTGGGTTAGGGTGAGTTGAAAGGAGTTCCACTGGGTTAGGGTGAGTAGTAGAAGGAGTTCCACTGGGTTAGGGTGAGTAGTAGAAGGGAGTTCCACTAGGTTAGGGTGAGGAGTAGAAGGAGTTCCACTGGGTTAGGATGGGTAGAGGGTAGTTCCACTGGGTTAGGGTGAGTAGAAGAAGGAGTTCCACTGGGTTAGGGTGAGTAGAAGAAGGGAGTTCCACTGGGTTAGGGTGAGGAGTAGAAGGGAGTTCCACTGGGTTAGGGGGTGAGTAGAAGAAGGAGTTCCACTGGGTTAGGGTGAGTAGAAGGAGTTCCACTGGGTTAGGGTAAGGAGTAGAAGGGAGTTCCACTGGGTTAGGGGGTGAGTAGAAGGAGTTCCACTGGGTTAGGGTGAGTAGAAGGGAGTTCCACTGGGTTAGGGTGAGGAGTAGAAGGAGTTCCACTGGGTTAGGGTGAGGAGTAGAAGGGAGTTCCACTGGGTTAGGGTGAGGTGTAGAATGGAGTTCCACTGGGTTAGGGTGAGTTGAAAAGGAGTTCCACTGGGTTAGGGTGAGTAGAAGAAGGAGTTCCACTGGGTTAGGGTGAGGAGTAGAAGGGAGTTCCACTGGGTTAGGGTGAGGTGTAGAAGGGAGTTCCACTGGGTTAGGGTGAGGAGTAGAAGGTAGTTCCACTGGGTTAGGGTGAGTAGTAGAAGGAGTTCCACTGGGTTAGGGTCAGTAGAAGGGAGTTCCACTGGGTTAGGGTGAGTAGTAGAAGGGAGTTCCACTGGGTTAGGGTGAGTAGTAGAAGGGAGTTCCACTGGGTTAGGGTGAGGAGTAGAAGGGAGTTCCACTGGGTTAGGGTGAGGAGTAGAAGGAGTTCCACTGGGTTAGTGTGAGTAGTAGAAGGGAGTTCCACTGGGTTAGGGTGAGGAGTAGAAGGAGTTCCACTGGGTTAGGATGAGTAGTAGAAGGAGTTCCACTGGGTTATGGTGAGTAGTAGAAGGAGTTCCACTGGGTTAGGGTGAGTTGAAAGGAGTTCCACTGGGTTAGGGTGAGTAGAAGGGAGTTCCACTGGGTTAGGGTGAGTAGAAGGAGTTCCACTGGGTTAGGGAGAGGATTAGAAGGGAGTTCCACTGGGTTAGGGAGAGGAGTAGAAGGGAGTTCCACTGGGTTTAGGGTGAGTGGTAGAAGGGAGTTCCACTGGGTTAGGGTGAGTAGTAGAAGGGAGTTCCACTGGGTTAGGGTGAGTGATAGAAGGAGTTCCACTGGGTTAGGGTGAGGAGTAGAAGGGAGTTCCACTGGGTTAGGGTAAGGAGTAGAAGGAGTTCCACTGGGTTTAGGGTGAGTGGTAGAAGGGAGTTCCACTGGGTTAGGGTGAGTAGTAGAAGGAGTTCCACTGGGTTAGGGTGAGTAGTAGAAGGAGTTCCACTGGGTTAGGGGGTGAGCAGAAGGAGTTCCACTGGGTTAGGGTGAGTTGAAAGGAGTTCCACTGGGTTAGGGTGAGTAGTAGAAGGGAGTTCCACTGGGTTAGGGTAAGGAGTAGGGAGTTCCACTGGGTTAGGGTGAGTGGTAGAAGGAGTTCCACTGGGTTAGGGTGAGTGGTAGAAGGAGTTCCACCAGGTTAGGGTTAGGAGTAGAAGGGAGTTCCATTGGGTTAGGGTGAGTAGTAGAAGGAGTTCCACTGGGTTAGGGGGTGAGAGTAGAAGGAGTTCCACTGGGTTAGGATGGGTAGAAGGAGTTCCACTGGGTTAGGGTGAGTAGAAGAAGGAGTTCCACTGGGTTAGGGTGAGGAGTAGAAGAAGGAGTTCCACTGGGTTAGGGTGAGTAGAAGGAGTTCCACTGGGTTAGGGTGAGTAGAAGGAGTTCCACTGGGTTAGGGTGAGTAGTAGAAGGGAGTTCCACTGGGTTAGGGTGAGGAGTAGAAGGTAGTTCCACTGGGTTAGCGTGAGTGGTAGAAGGGACTTCCAGTGGGTTAGGGTGAGTAGTAGAAGGGAGTTCCACTGGGTTAGGGTGAGTTGAAAGGAGTTCCACTGGGTTAGGGTGAGTAGTAGAAGGAGTTCCACTGGGTTAGGGTGAGTAGTAGAAGGGAGTTCCACTAGGTTAAGGTGAGGAGTAGAAGGGAGTTCACTGGGTTAGGATGGGTAGAGGGAGTTCCACTGGGTTAGGGTGAGTAGAAGAAGGAGTTCCACTGGGTTAGGGTGAGTAGAAGAGGGAGTTCCACTGGGTTAGGGTGAGGAGTAGAAGGAGTTCCACTGGGTTAGCGTGAGTAGAAGAAGGGAGTTCCACTGGGTTAGGGTGAGTAGAAGGGAGTTCCACTGGGTTAGGGTAAGGAGTAGAAGGAGTTCCACTGGGTTAGGGTGAGTAGAAGGAGTTCCACTGGGTTAGGGTGAGTAGAAGGGAGTTCCACTGGGTCATGGTGAGGAGTAGAAGGGAGTTCCACTGGGTTAGGGTGAGGAGTAGAAGGGAGTTCCACTGGGTTAGGGTGGGAGGTGTAGAATGGAGTTCCACTGGGTTAGGGTGAGGTGTAGAATGGAGTTCCACTGGGTTAGGGTCAGTAGAAAGGAGTTCCACTGGGTTAGGGTGAGTAGTAGAAGGGAGTTCCACTGGGTTAGGGTGAGTAGTAGAAGGGAGTTCCACTGGGTTAGGGTGAGGAGTAGAAGGGAGTTCCACTGGGTTAGGGTGAGGAGTAGAAGGGAGTTCCACTGGGTTAGTGTGAGTAGTAGAAGGAGTTCCACTGGGTTAGGGTGAGGGAGTAGAAGGGAGTTCCACTGGGTTAGGGTGAGTAGTAGAAGGAGTTCCACTGGGTTAGGGTGAGGAGTAGAAGGTAGTTCCACTGGGTTAGCGTGAGTGGTAGAAGGGAGTTCCAGTGGGTTAGGGTGAGTAGTAGAAGGGAGTTCCACTGGGTTAGGGTGAGTTGAAAGGAGTTCCACTGGGTTAGGGTGAGTAGTAGAAGGGAGTTCCACTGGGTTAGGGTGAGGAGTAGAAGGGAGTTCCACTGGGTTAGGGTGAGTAGTAGAAGGGAGTTCCACTAGGTTAGGGTGAGGAGTAGAAGGGAGTTCCACTGGGTTAGGATGGGTAGAGGGAGTTCCACTGGGTTAGGGTGAGTAGAAGAAGGAGTTCCACTGGGTTAGGGTGAGGAGTAGAAGGGTGTTCCACTGGGTTAGGGTGAGTAGAAGAAGGAGTTCCACTGGGTTAGGGTGAGTAGAAGGGAGTTCCACTGGGTTAGGGTGAGGAGTAGAAGGGAGTTCAACTGGGTTAGGGTGAGGAGTAGAAGGGAGTTCCACTGGGTTAGGGTGAGGTGTAGAATGGAGTTCCACTGGGTTAGGGTGAGTTGAAAAGGAGTTCCACTGGGTTAGGGTGAGTAGAAGAAGGAGTTCCACTGGGTTAGGGTGAGGAGTAGAAGGGAGTTCCACTGGGTTAGGGTGAGGTGTAGAAGGGAGTTCCACTGGGTTAGGGTGAGGAGTAGAAGGTAGTTCCACTGGGTTAGGGTGAGTAGTAGAAGGGAGTTCCACTGGGTTAGGGGGTCAGTAGAAGGGAGTTCCACTGGGTTAGGGTGAGTAGTAGAAGGGAGTTCCACTGGGTTAGGGTGAGTAGTAGAAGGGAGTTCCACTGGGTTAGGGTGAGGAGTAGAAGGGAGTTCCACTGGGTTAGGGTGAGGAGTAGAAGGGAGTTCCACTGGGTTAGGATGAGTAGTAGAAGGAGTTCCACTGGGTTATGGTGAGTAGTAGAAGGGAGTTCCACTGGGTTAGGGGTGAGGAGTAGAAGGGAGTTCCACTGGGTTAGGGTGAGTTGAAAGGAGTTCCACTGGGTTAGGGTGAGTAGAAGGAGTTCCACTGGGTTAGGGTGAGAGTAGAAGGAGTTCCACTGGGTTAGGGAGAGGATTAGAAGGAGTTCCACTGGGTTAGGGTGAGGAGTAGAAGGGAGTTCCACTGGGTTTAGGGTGAGTGGTAGAAGGAGTTCCACTGGGTTAGGGTGAGTAGTAGAAGGAGTTCCACTGGGTTAGGGTGAGTGATAGAAGGGAGTTCCACTGGGTTAGGGTGAGGAGTAGAAGGAGTTCCACTGGGTTAGGGTAAGGAGTAGAAGGGAGTTCCACTGGGTTTAGGGTGAGTGGTAGAAGGGAGTTCCACTGGGTTAGGGTGAGTAGTAGAAGGAGTTCCACTGGGTTAGGGATGAGTAGTAGAAGGGAGTTCCACTGGGTTAGGGTGAGCAGAAGGAGTTCCACTGGGTTAGGGTGAGTTGAAAGGAGTTCCACTGGGTTAGGGTGAGTAGTAGAAGGGAGTTCCACTGGGTTAGGGTAAGGAGTAGAAGGGAGTTCCACTGGGTTAGGGTGAGTGGTAGAAGGGAGTTCCACTGGGTTAGGGTGAGGAGTAGAAGGGAGTTCCACTGGGTTAGGGTGAGTGGTAGAAGGGAGTTCCACAGGTTAGGGTGAGGAGTAGAAGGAGTTCCACTGGGTTAGGGTGAGTAGTAGAAGGGAGTTCCACTGGGTTAGGGTGAGGAGTAGAAGGAGTTCCACTGGGTTAGGATGGGTAGAAGGAGTTCCACTGGGTTAGGGTGAGTAGAAGAAGGGAGTTCCACTGGGTTAGGGTGAGGAGTAGAAGGGAGTTCCACTGGGTTAGGGTGAGTAGAAGGGAGTTCCACTGGGTTAGGGTGAGTAGAAGGGAGTTCCACTGGGTTAGGGTGAGTAGTAGAAGGGAGTTCCACTGGGTTAGGGTGAGGAGTAGAAGGTAGTTCCACTGGGTTAGCGTGAGTGGTAGAAGGGACTTCCAGTGGGTTAGGGTGAGTAGTAGAAGGGAGTTCCACTGGGTTAGGGTGAGTTGAAAGGAGTTCCACTGGGTTAGGGTGAGTAGTAGAAGGGAGTTCCACTGGGTTAGGGTGAGGAGTAGAAGGGAGTTCCACTGGGTTAGGGTGAGTAGTAGAAGGGAGTTCCACTGGGTTAGGGTGAGGAGTAGAAGGAGTTCCACTGGGTTAGGGATGGGTAGAGGGAGTTCCACTGGGTTAGGGTGAGTAGAAGAAGGGAGTTCCACTGGGTTAGGGTGAGTAGAAGAAGGAGTTCCACTGGGTTAGGGTGAGGAGTAGAAGGGAGTTCCACTGGGTTATGGTGAGTAGTAGAAGGGAGTTCCACTGGGTTAGGGTGAGGAGTAGAAGGAGTTCCACTGGGTTAGGGTGAGTTGAAAGGAGTTCCACTGGGTTAGGGTGAGTAGAAGGGAGTTCCACTGGGTTAGGGTGAGTAGAAGGAGTTCCACTGGGTTAGGGGAGAGGATTAGAAGGGAGTTCCACTGGGTTAGGGAGAGAGTAGAAGGGAGTTCCACTGGGTTTAGGGTGAGTGGTAGAAGGGAGTTCCACTGGGTTAGGGTGAGTAGTAGAAGGAGTTCCACTGGGTTAGGGTGAGTGATAGAAGGGAGTTCCACTGGGTTAGGGTGAGGAGTAGAAAGGAGTTCCACTGGGTTAGGGTAAGGAGTAGAAGGGAGTTCCACTGGGTTTAGGGTGAGTGGTAGAAGGGAGTTCCACTGGGTTAGGGTGAGTAGTAGAAGGAGTTCCACTGGGTTAGGGTGAGTAGTAGAAGGGAGTTCCACTGGGTTAGGGTGAGCAGAAGGGAGTTCCACTGGGTTAGGGTGAGTTGAAAGGAGTTCCACTGGGTTAGGGTGAGTAGTAGAAGGGAGTTCCACTGGGTTAGGGTGAGGAGTAGGAGTTCCACTGGGTTAGGGTGAGTGGTAGAAGGGAGTTCCACTGGGTTAGGGTAAGGAGTAGAAGGGAGTTCCACTGGGTTAGGGTGAGTGGTAGAAGGAGTTCCACTGGGTTAGGGTGAGGAGTAGAAGGGAGTTCCACTGGGTTAGGGTGAGTAGTAGAAGGAGTTCCACTGGGTTAGGGTGAGGAGTAGAAGGAGTTCCACTGGGTTAGGATGGGTAGAAGGAGTTCCACTGGGTTAGGGTGAGTAGAAGAAGGAGTTCCACTGGGTTAGGGTGAGGAGTAGAAGGAGTTCCACTGGGTTGGGTGAGTAGAAGGAGTTCCACTGGGTTAGGGTGAGTAGAAGGAGTTCCACTGAGTTAGGGTGAGTTGTTAATGGGTTCCACTGGGTTAGGGTGAGGAGTAGAAGGGAGTTCCACTGGGTTAGCGTGAGTGGTAGAAGGAGTTCCAGTGGGTTAGGGTGAGTAGTAGAAGGAGTTCCACTGGGTTAGGGTGAGTTGAAAGGAGTTCCACTGGGTTAGGGTGAGTAGTAGAAGGGAGTTCCACTGGGTTAGGGTGAGGAGTAGAAGGAGTTCCACTGGGTTAGGGTGAGTAGTAGAAGGAGTTCCACTGGGTTAGGGTGAGGAGTAGAAGGAGTTCCACTGGGTTAGGATGGGTAGAGGGAGTTCCACTGGGTTAGGGTGAGTAGAAGAAGGGAGTTCCACTGGGTTAGGGTAAGTAGAAGAAGGAGTTCCACTGGGTTAGGGTGAGGAGTAGAAGGGAGTTCCACTGGGTTAGGGTGAGTAGAAGAAGGAGTTCCACTGGGTTAGGGTGAGTAGAAGGGAGTTCCACTGGGTTAGGGTAAGGAGTAGAAGGGAGTTCCACTGGGTTAGGGTGAGTAGAAGGGAGTTCCACTGGGTTAGGGTGAGTAGAAGGGAGTTCCACTGGGTTAGGGTGAGGAGTAGAAGGGAGTTCCACTGGGTTAGGGTGAGGAGTAGAAGGGAGTTCCACTGGGTTAGGGTGAGGTGTAGAATGGAGTTCCACTGGGTTAGGGTGAGTTGAAAAGGAGTTCCACTGGGTTAGGGTGAGTAGAAGAAGGAGTTCCACTGGGTTAGGGTGAGGAGTAGAAGGGAGTTCCACTGGGTTAGGGTGAGGTGTAGAAGGGAGTTCCACTGGGTTAGGGTGAGGAGTAGAAGGTAGTTCCACTGGGTTAGGGTGAGTAGTAGAAGGAGTTCCACTGGGTTAGGGTCAGTAGAAGGAGTTCCACTGGGTTAGGGTGAGGAGTAGAAGGAGTTCCACTGGGTTAGGATGAGGAGTAGAAGGGAGTTCCACTGGGTTAGGGTGAGTAGTAGAAGGGAGTTCCACTGGGTTAGGGTGAGTTGAAAGGAGTTCCACTGGGTTAGGGTGAGTAGAAGGAGTTCCACTGGGTTAGGGTGAGTAGAAGGAGTTCCACTGGGTTAGGGAGAGGATTAGAAGGAGTTCCACTGGGTTAGGGAGAGGAGTAGAAGGGAGTTCCACTGGGTTTAGGGTGAGTGGTAGAAGGAGTTCCACTGGGTTAGGGTGAGTAGTAGAAGGGAGTTCCACTGGGTTAGGGTGAGTGATAGAAGGGAGTTCCACTGGGTTAGGGTGAGGAGTAGAAGGGAGTTCCACTGGGTTAGGGTAAGGAGTAGAAGGAGTTCCACTGGGTTTAGGGTGAGTGGTAGAAGGAGTTCCACTGGGTTAGGGTGAGTAGTAGAAGGGAGTTCCACTGGGTTAGGGTGAGTAGTAGAAGGGAGTTCCACTGGGTTAGGGTGAGCAGAAGGGAGTTCCACTGGGTTAGGGTGAGTAGAAGAAGGAGTTCCACTGGGTTAGGGGTGAGTAGAAGGGAGTTCCACTGGGTTCCAGTAGAAGGGAGTTCCACTGGGTTAGGGTGAGTAGAAGGGAGTTCCACTGGGTTAGGGTGAGTAGAAGGAGTTCCACTGGGTTAGGGTGAGGAGTAGAAGGGAGTTCCACTGGGTTAGGGTGAGGAGTAGAAGGAGTTCCACTGGGTTAGGGTGAGGTGTAGAATGGAGTTCCACTGGGTTAGGGTGAGTTGAAAAGGAGTTCCACTGGGTTAGGGTGAGTAGAAGAAGGAGTTCCACTGGGTTAGGGTGAGGAGTAGAAGGAGTTCCACTGGGTTAGGGTGAGGTGTAGAAGGGAGTTCCACTGGGTTAGGGTGAGGAGTAGAAGGTAGTTCCACTGGGTTAGGGTGAGTAGTAGAAGGAGTTCCACTGGGTTAGGGTGGGTCAGTAGAAGGAGTTCCACTGGGTTAGGGTGAGGAGTAGAAGGGAGTTCCACTGGGTTAGGATGAGGAGTAGAAGGGAGTTCCACTGGGTTAGGTGAGTAGTAGAAGGGAGTTCCACTGGGTTAGGGTGAGTTGAAAGGAGTTCCACTGGGTTAGGGTGAGTAGAAGGAGTTCCACTGGGTTAGGGTGAGTAGAAGGAGTTCCACTGGGTTAGGGTGAGGATTAGAAGGGAGTTCCACTGGGTTAGGGGGAGAGGAGTAGAAGGGAGTTCCACTGGGTTTAGGGTGAGTGGTAGAAGGAGTTCCACTGGGTTAGGGTGAGTAGTAGAAGGGAGTTCCACTGGGTTAGGGTGAGTGATAGAAGGAGTTCCACTGGGTTAGGGTGAGGAGTAGAAGGAGTTCCACTGGGTTAGGGTGAGGAGTAGAAGGGAGTTCCACTGGGTTAGGGTGAGGAGTAGAAGGGAGTTCCACTGGGTTAGGGTGAGTGGTAGAAGGGAGTTCCACTTGGTTAGGGTGAGTAGTAGAAGGAGTTCCACTGGGTTAGGGGTGAGTAGAAGGAGTTCCACTGGGTTAGGGGTGAGGAGTAGAAGGGAGTTCCACTGGGTTAGGGTGAGGAGTAGAAGGGAGTTCCACTGGGTTAGGGTGAGTAGTAGAAGGGAGTTCCACTGGGTTAGGGTGAGGAGTAGAAGGGAGTTCCACTGGGTTAGGGTGAGTAGTAGAAGGGAGTTCCACTGGTTAGGGTGAGGAGTAGAAGGGAGTTCCACTGGGTTGGGATGGGTAGAAGGGAGTTCCACTGGGTTAGGGTGAGTAGAAGAAGGGAGTTCCACTGGGTTAGGGTGAGTAGAAGAAGGAGTTCCACTGGGTTAGGGTGAGTAGAAGGGAGTTCCACTGGGTTAGGGTAAGGAGTAGAAGGGAGTTCCACTGGGTTAGGGTGAGTAGAAGGAGTTCCACTGGGTTAGGGTGAGTAGAAGGAGTTCCACTGGGTTAGGGTGAGGAGTAGAAGGAGTTCCACTGGGTTAGGGTGAGGAGTAGAAGGGAGTTCCACTGGGTTAGGGTGAGGTGTAGAAGGGAGTTCCACTGGGTTAGGGTGAGTTGAAAAGGAGTTCCACTGGGTTAGGGTGAGTAGAAGAAGGAGTTCCACTGGGTTAGGGTGAGGAGTAGAAGGGAGTTCCACTGGGTTAGGGTGAGGTGTAGAAGGGAGTTCCACTGGGTTAGGGTGAGGAGTAGAAGGTAGTTCCACTGGGTTAGGGTGAGTAGTAGAAGGGAGTTCCACTGGGTTAGGGTCAGTAGAAGGGAGTTCCACTGGGTTAGGGTGAGTAGTAGAAGGAGTTCCACTGGGTTAGGGTGAGTAGTAGAAGGGAGTTCCACTGGGTTAGGGTGAGGAGTAAAAGGAGTTCCACTGGGTTAGGGTGAGGAGTAGAAGGGAGTTCCACTGGGTTAGGGTGAGGAGTAGAAGGGAGTTCCACTGGGTTAGTGTGAGTAGTAGAAGGGAGTTCCACTGGGTTAGGGTGAGGAGTAGAAGGGAGTTCCACTGGGTTAGGGTGAGGAGTAGAAGGGAGTTCCACTGGGTTAGGGTGAGTAGTAGAAGGAGTTCCACTGGGTTAGGGTGAGGAGTAGAAGGAGTTCCACTGGGTTAGGGTGAGTAGTAGAAGGGAGTTCCACTGGGTTAGGGTGAGGAGTAGAAGGGAGTTCCACTGGGTTAGGGTGGGTAGAAGGGAGTTCCACTGGGTTTAGGGTGAGTGGTAGAAGGGAGTTCCACTGGGTTAGGGTGAGTAGTAGAAGGGAGTTCCACTGGGTTAGGGTGAGTAGTAGAAGGGAGTTCCACTGGGTTAGGGTGAGCAGAAGGGAGTTCCACTGGGTTAGGGTGAGTTGAAAGGAGTTCCACTGGGTTAGGGTGAGTAGTAGAAGGGAGTTCCACTGGGTTAGGGTGAGGAGTAGAAGGGAGTTCCACTGGGTTAGGGTGAGTGGTAGAAGGGAGTTCCACTTGATTAGGGTGAGTAGTAGAAGGGAGTTCCACTGGGTTAGGGTGAGTAGAAGGAGTTCCACTGGGTTAGGGTGAGGAGTAGAAGGGAGTTCCACTGGGTTAGGGTGAGGAGTAGAAGGGAGTTCCACTGGGTTAGGGTGAGTAGTAGAAGGGAGTTCCACTGGGTTAGGGTGAGGAGTAGAAGGAGTTCCACTGGGTTAGGGTGAGTAGTAGAAGGGAGTTCCACTGGGTTAGGGTGAGGAGTAGAAGGGAGTTCCACTGGGTTAGGATGGGTAGAAGGGAGTTCCACTGGGTTAGGGTGAGTAGAAGAAGGAGTTCCACTGGGTTAGGGTGAGTAGAAGAAGGGAGTTCCACTGGGTTAGGGTGAGTAGAAGGGAGTTCCACTGGGTTAGGGTAAGGAGTAGAAGGGAGTTCCACTGGGTTAGGGTGAGTAGAAGGGAGTTCCACTGGGTTAGGGTGAGTAGAAGGGAGTTCCACTGGGTTAGGGTGAGGAGTAGAAGGGAGTTCCACTGGGTTAGGGTGAGGAGTAGAAGGAGTTCCACTGGGTTAGGGTGAGGTGTAGAAGGAGTTCCACTGGGTTAGGGTGAGTTGAAAAGGAGTTCCACTGGGTTAGGGTGAGGAGTAGAAGGAGTTCCACTGGGTTAGGGTGAGTAGTAGAAGGGAGTTCCACTGGGTTAGGGTCAGTAGAAGGAGTTCCACTGGGTTAGGGTGAGTAGTAGAAGGGAGTTCCACTGGGTTAGGGTGAGTAGTAGAAGGAGTTCCACTGGGTTAGGGTGAGGAGTAAAGGGAGTTCCACTGGGTTAGGGTGAGGAGTAGAAGGGAGTTCCACTGGGTTAGGGTGAGTAGTAGAAGGGAGTTCCACTGGGTTAGGGTGAGTAGTAGAAGGGAGTTCCACTGGGTTAGGGTGAGGAGTAGAAGGGAGTTCCACTGGGTTAGGGTGAGTTGAAGGGAGTTCCACTGGGTTAGGGTGAGTAGAAGGGAGTTCCACTGGGTTAGGGTGAGTAGAAGGGAGTTCCACTGGGTTAGGGAGAGGATTAGAAGGAGTTCCACTGGGTTAGGGTGAGGAGTAGAAGGAGTTCCACTGGGTTAGGGTGAGGAGTAGAAGGGAGTTCCACTGGGTTAGGGTGAGGAGTAGAAGGAGTTCCACTGGGTTAGGGTGAGTGGTAGAAGGGAGTTCCACTGGGTTAGGGTGAGTGGTAGAAGGGAGTTCCACTGGGTTAGGGTGAGTGATAGAAGGGAGTTCCACTGGGTTAGGGTGAGGAGTAGAAGGGAGTTCCACTGGGTTAGGGTGAGGAGTAGAAGGGAGTTCCACTGGGTTTAGGGTGAGTGGTAGAAGGGAGTTCCACTGGGTTAGGGTGAGTAGTAGAAGGGAGTTCCACTGGGTTAGGGTGAGTAGTAGAAGGGAGTTCCACTGGGTTAGGGTGAGTAGTAGAAAGGAGTTCCACTGGGTTAGGGTGAGGAGTAGAAGGAGTTCCACTGGGTTAGGGTGAGTAGTAGAAGGGAGTTCCACTGGGTTAGGGTGAGTAGTAGAAGGGAGTTCCACTGGGTTAGGGTGAGTAGTAGAAGGAGTTCCACTGGGTTAGGGTGAGTAGAAGGGAGTTCCACTGGGTTAGGGTGAGTAGAAGAAGGGAGTTCCACTGGGTTAGGGTGGGAGTGGAAGGAGTTCCACTGGGTTTAGGGTGAGTAGAAGGAGTTCCACTGGGTTAGGGTGAGTAGAAGGGAGTTCCACTGGGTTAGGGTGAGTTGAAAGGAGTTCCACTGGGTTAGGGTGAGTAGAAGGGAGTTCCACTGGGTTAGGGTGAGTAGAAGGGAGTTCCACTGGGTTAGGGGAGAGATTAGAAGGAGTTCCACTGGGTTAGGGAGAGGAGTAGAAGGGAGTTCCACTGGGTTAGGGTGAGGAGTAGAAGGGAGTTCCACTGGGTTAGGGTGAGGAGTAGAAGGAGTTCCACTGGGTTTAGGGTGAGTGATAGAAGGGAGTTCCACTGGGTTAGGGTGAGTGGTAGAAGGGAGTTCCACTGGGTTAGGGTGAGTGATAGAAGGAGTTCCACTGGGTTAGGGTGAGGAGTAGAAGGAGTTCCACTGGGTTAGGGTGAGGAGTAGAAGGGAGTTCCACTGGGTTTAGGGTGAGTGGTAGAAGGAGTTCCACTGGGTTAGGGTGAGTAGTAGAAGGAGTTCCACTGGGTTAGGGTGAGTAGTAGAAGGGAGTTCCACTGGGTTGGGTTAGAAGGGAGTTCCACTGGGTTAGGGTGAGTTGAAGGAGTTCCACTGGGTTAGGGTGAGTAGTAGAAGGGAGTTCCACTGGGTTAGGGTAAGAAGGGAGTTCCACTGGGTTAGGGTGAGTGGTAGAAGGAGTTCCACTGGGTTAGGGTGTGAGTAGAAGGAGTTCCACTGGGTTAGGGTGAGGAGTAGAAGGGAGTTCCACTGGGTTAGGGTGAGGAGTAGAAGGGAGTTCCACTGGGTTAGGGTGAGTAGAATGGAGTTCCACTGGGTTAGGGTGAGTGGTAGAAGGGAGTTCCACTGGGTTAGGGTGAGTTGAAAGGAGTTCCACTGGGTTAGGGTGAGTAGTAGAAGGAGTTCCACTGGGTTAGGGTGAGTAGTAGAAAGGAGTTCCACTGGGTTAGGGTGAGGAGTAGAAGGAGTTCCACTGGGTTAGGGTGAGTAGTAGAAGGGAGTTCCACTGGGTTAGGGTGAGTAGTAGAAGGGAGTTCCACTGGGTTAGGGTGAGTAGTAGAAGGGAGTTCCACTGGGTTAGGGTGAGTAGAAGGAGTTCCACTGGGTTAGGGGTGAGTAGAAGGAGTTCCACTGGGTTAGGGTGAGTTGAAAGGAGTTCCACTGGGTTAGGGTGAGTAGTAGAAGGAGTTCCACTGGGTTAGGGTGAGTAGTAGAAGGAGTTCCACTGGGTTAGGGTGAGGAGTAGAAGGAGTTCCACTGGGTTAGGGTGAGTAGTAGAAGGGAGTTCCACTGGGTTAGGGTGAGTAGTAGAAGGGAGTTCCACTGGGTTAGGGTGAGTAGTAGAAGGGAGTTCCACTGGGTTAGGGTGAGTAGAAGGGAGTTCCACTGGGTTAGGGTGAGTAGAAGAAGGAGTTCCACTGGGTTAGGGTGGGGAGTGGAAGGGAGTTACACTGGGTTAGGGGGTGAGTAGAAGGGAGTTCCACTGGGTTAGGGGTGAGTAGAAGGGAGTTCCACTGGGTTAGGGTGAGGAGTAGAAGGGAGTTCCACTGGGTTAGGATGGGTAGAAGGGAGTTCCACTGGGTTAGGGTGAGTAGAAGAAGGGAGTTCCACTGGGTTAGGGTGAGGAGTAGAAGGGAGTTCCACTGGGTTAGGGTGATTAGAAGGAGTTCCACTGGGTTAGGGTGAGGAGTAGAAGGGAGTTCCACTGGGTTAGGGTGAGGTGTAGAAGGGAGTTCCACTGGGTTAGGGGTGAGTGGAAAAGGAGTTCCACTGGGTTAGGGTGAGTAGAAGAAGGGAGTTCCACTGGGTTAGGGTGAGGAGTAGAAGGAGTTCCACTGGGTTAGGGTGAGTAGTAGAAGGAGTTCCACTGGGTTAGGGTGAGGAGTAGAAGGAGTTCCACTGGGTTAGGGTGAGTAGTAGAAGGGAGTTCCACTGGGTTAGGGTCAGTAGAAGGGAGTTCCACTGGGTTAGGGTGAGTAGTAGAAGGAGTTCCACTGGGTTAGGGTGAGTAGTAGAAGGGAGTTCCACTGGGTTAGGGTGAGCAGAAGGGAGTTCCACTGGGTTAGGGTGAGTTGAAAGGAGTTCCACTGGGTTAGGGTGAGTAGTAGAAGGGAGTTCCACTGGGTTAGGGTGAGGAGTAGAAGGAGTTCCACTGGGTTAGGGTGAGTGGTAGAAGGAGTTCCACTGGGTTAGGGTGAGGAGTAGAAGGGAGTTCCACTGGGTTAGGGTGAGTGGTAGAAGGAGTTCCACTTGATTAGGTGAGTAGTAGAAGGGAGTTCCACTGGGTTGGGTGAGTAGAAGGAGTGAGTAGAAGGGAGTTCCACTGGGTTAGGGTGAGTAGTAGAAGGAGTTCCACTGGGTTAGGGTGAGTGGTAGAAGGGAGTTCCACTGGGTTAGGGTGAGGAGTAGAAGGAGTTCCACTGGGTTAGGGTGAGTAGAAGGGAGGTCCACTGGGTTAGGTGAGTTGAAAGGAGTTCCACTGGTAGGGTGAGTAGTAGAAGGGAGTTCCACTGGGTTAGGGTGAGTAGTAGAAAGGAGTTCCACTGGGTTAGGGTGAGGAGTAGAAGGGAGTTCCACTGGGTTAGGGTGAGTAGTAGAAGGAGTTCCACTGGGTTAGGGTGAGTAGTAGAAGGGAGTTCCACTGGGTTAGGGGTGAGTAGTAGAAGGAGTTCCACTGGGTTAGGGTGAGTAGAAGGAGTTCCACTGGGTTAGGGTGAGTAGAAGGAGTTCCACTGGGTTAGGGTGAGGAGTAGAAGGGAGTTCCACTGGGTTAGGATAGTAGAAGAGAGTTCCACTGGGTTAGGGTGAATAGTAGAAGGGAGTTCCACTGGGTTAGGGTGAGGAGTAGAAGGGAGTTCCACTGGGTTAGGGTGAGTAGTAGAAGGGAGTTCCACTGGGTTAGGGTGAGGAGTAGAAGGAGTTCCACTGGGTTAGAGTGAGTGGTAGAAGGGAGTTCCACTGGGTTAGGGTGAGTAGTAGAAGGAGTTCCACTGGGTTAGGGTGAGGAGTAGAAGGGAGTTCCACTGGGTTAGGGTGAGGAGTAGAAGGAGTTCCACTGGGTTAGGGTGAGTAGTAGAAGGGAGTTCCACTGGGTTAGGTGAGTGGAAAAGGAGTTCCACTGGGTTAGGGTGAGTAGAAGAAGGGAGTTCCACTGGGTTAGGGTGAGGAGTAGAAGGAGTTCCACTGGGTTAGGGTGAGGTGTAGAAGGGAGTTCCACTGGGTTAGGGTGAGGAGTAGAAGGTAGTTCCACTGGGTTAGGGTGAGTAGTAGAAGGAGTTCCACTGGGTTAGGGTCAGTAGAAGGGAGTTCCACTGGGTTAGGGTGAGTAGTAGAAGGAGTTCCACTGGGTTAGGGTGAGTAGTAGAAGGGAGTTCCACTGGGTTAGGGTGAGGAGTAGAAGGAGTTCCACTGGGTTAGGGTGAGGAGTAGAAGGGAGTTCCACTGGGTTAGGTGAGTAGTAGAAGGAGTTCCACTGGGTTAGGGTGAGTAGTAGAAGGGAGTTCCACTGGGTTAGGGTGAGTAGTAGAAGGAGTTCCACTGGGTTAGGGTGAGAGTAGAAGGGAGTTCCACTGGGTTAGGGTGAGTAGAAAGGAGTTCCACTGGGTTAGGGTGAGTAGAAGGAGTTCCACTGGGTTAGGGTGAGTAGAAGGAGTTCCACTGGGTTAGGGTGAGTAGTAGAAGGAGTTCCACTGGGTTAGGGTGAGGAGTAGAAGGAGTTCCACTGGGTTAGGGTGAGGAGTAGAAGGGAGTTCCACTGGGTTTAGGGTGAGTGGTAGAAGGAGTTCCACTGGGTTAGGGTGAGTAGTAGAAGGAGTTCCACTGGGTTAGGGTGAGTGTAGAAGGAGTTCCACTGGGTTAGGGTGAGGAGTAGAAGGGAGTTCCACTGGGTTAGGAAGGGTAGAAGGAGTTCCACTGGGTTAGGGTGAGTAGTAGAAGGAGTTCCACTGGGTTAGGGTGAGGAGTAGAAGGAGTTCCACTGGGTTAGGGTGAGTGGTAGAAGGGAGTTCCACTGGGTTAGGGTGAGGAGTAGAAGGGAGTTCCACTGGGTTAGGGTGAGTAGAAGGGAGTTCCACTGGGTTAGGGTGAGTAGTAGAAGGGAGTTCCACTGGGTTAGGGTGAGGAGTAGAAGGGAGTTCCACTGGGTTAGGGTGAGTTGAAAGGAGTTCCACTGGGTTAGGGTGAGTAGAAGGGAGTTCCACTGGGTTAGGGGTGAGTAGAAGGGAGTTCCACTGGGTTAGGGTGAGGATTAGAAGGGAGTTCCACTGGGTTAGGGAGAGGAGTAGAAGGAGTTCCACTGGGTTTAGGGTGAGTGGTAGAAGGGAGTTCCACTGGGTTAGGGTGAGTAGTAGAAGGGAGTTCCACTGGGTTAGGGTGAGTGATAGAAGGAGTTCCACTGGGTTAGGGTGAGGAGTAGAAGGGAGTTCCACTGGGTTAGGGTAAGGAGTAGAAGGAGTTCCACTGGGTTTAGGGTGAGTGGTAGAAGGGAGTTCCACTGGGTTAGGGTGAGTAGTAGAAGGGAGTTCCACTGGGTTAGGTGAGTAGTAGAAGGGAGTTCCACTGGGTTAGGGTGAGCAGAAGGAGTTCCACTGGGTTAGGGTGAGTTGAAAGGAGTTCCACTGGGTTAGGGTGAGTAGTAGAAGGAGTTCCACTGGGTTAGGGTGAGGAGTAGAAGGGAGTTCCACTGGGTTAGGGTGAGTGGTAGAAGGGAGTTCCACTGGGTTAGGGTAAGGTGTAGAAGGAGTTCCACTGGGTTAGGGTGAGTGGTAGAAGGAGTTCCACCAGGTTAGGGTTAGAAGGAGTTCCATTGGGTTAGGGTGAGTAGTAGAAGGAGTTCCACTGGGTTAGGGTGAGGAGTAGAAGGGAGTTCCACTGGGTTAGGGTGAGTAGAAGAAGGAGTTCCACTGGGTTAGGGTGAGTAGAAGGAGTTCCACTGGGTTAGGGTAAGGAGTAGAAGGAGTTCCACTGGGTTAGGGTGAGTAGAAGGAGTTCCACTGGGTTAGGGTGAGTAGAAGGAGTTCCACTGGGTTAGGGTGAGGAGTAGAAGGGAGTTCCACTGGGTTAGGGTGAGTAGAAGGGAGTTCCACTGGGTTAGGGTGAGGATTAGAAGGGAGTTCCACTGGGTTAGGGAGAGGAGTAGAAGGGAGTTCCACTGGGTTTAGGGTGAGTGGTAGAAGGGAGTTCCACTGGGTTAGGGTGAGTAGTAGAAGGGAGTTCCACTGGGTTAGGGTGAGTAGTAGAAGGAGTTCCACTGGGTTAGGGTGAGGAGTAGAAGGGAGTTCCACTGGGTTAGGGTGAGGAGTAGAAGGGAGTTCCACTGGGTTTAGGGTGAGTGGTAGAAGGAGTTCCACTGGGTTAGGGTGAGTAGTAGAAGGAGTTCCACTGGGTTAGGGTGAGTAGTAGAAGGGAGTTCCACTGGGTTAGGGTGAGTAGTAGAAGGGAGTTCCACTGGGTTAGGGTGAGTAGTAGAAGGGAGTTCCACTGGGTTAGGGTGAGGAGTAAAGGGAGTTCCACTGGGTTAGGGTGAGGAGTAGAAGGAGTTCCACTGGGTTAGGGTGAGGAGTAGAAGGGAGTTCCACTGGGTTAGGGTGAGTAGTAGAAGGAGTTCCACTGGGTTAGGGTGAGGAGTAGAAGGGAGTTCCACTGGGTTAGGGTGAGGAGTAGAAGGAGTTCCACTGGGTTAGGGTGAGTAGTAGAAGGAGTTCCACTGGGTTAGGGTGAGGAGTAGAAGGGAGTTCCACTGGGTTAGGGTGAGTAGTAGAAGGGAGTTCCACTGGGTTAGGGTGAGGAGTAGAAGGGAGTTCCACTGGGTTAGGATGGGTAGAAGGAGTTCCACTGGGTTTAGGGTGAGTGGTAGAAGGAGTTCCACTGGGTTAGGGTGAGTAGTAGAAGGGAGTTCCACTGGGTTAGGGTGAGTAGTAGAAGGAGTTCCACTGGGTTAGGGGTGAGCAGAAGGAGTTCCACTGGGTTAGGGTAAGGAGTAGAAGGAGTTCCACTGGGTTAGGGTGAGTAGTAGAAGGAGTTCCACTGGGTTAGGGTGAGGAGTAGAAGGAGTTCCACTGGGTTAGGGTGAGTAGTAGAAGGGAGTTCCACTGGGTTAGGGTGAGTAGAAGGGAGTTCCACTGGGTTAGGGTGAGGAGTAGAAGGGAGTTCCACTGGGTTAGGGTGAGTAGAAGAAGGAGTTCCACTGGGTTAGGGTGAGTAGTAGAAGGGAGTTCCACTGGGTTAGGGTGAGGAGTAGAAGGAGTTCCACTGGGTTAGGGTGAGTAGTAGAAGGAGTTCCACTGGGTTAGGGTGAGGAGTAGAAGGAGTTCCACTGGGTTAGGATGGGTAGAAGGAGTTCCACTGGGTTAGGGTGAGTAGAAGGGAGTTCCACTGGGTTAGGGTGAGGAGTAGAAGGGAGTTCCACTGGGTTAGGGTGAGTAGAAGGAGTTCCACTGGGTTAGGGTGAGTAGAAGGAGTTCCACTGGGTTAGGGTGAGGAGTAGAAGGAGTTCCACTGGGTTAGGGTGAGGAGTAGAAGGGAGTTCCACTGGGTTAGGGTGAGGTGTAGAAGGGAGTTCCACTGGGTTAGGGTGAGTTGAAAAGGAGTTCCACTGGGTTAGGGTGAGTAGAAGAAGGAGTTCCACTGGGTTAGGGTGAGGAGTAGAAGGGAGTTCCACTGGGTTAGGGTGAGGTGTAGAAGGGAGTTCCACTGGGTTAGGGTGAGGAGTAGAAGGTAGTTCCACTGGGTTAGGGTGAGTAGTAGAAGGAGTTCCACTGGGTTAGGGTCAGTAGAAGGAGTTCCACTGGGTTAGGGTGAGTAGTAGAAGGGAGTTCCACTGGGTTAGGGTGAGTAGTAGAAGGAGTTCCACTGGGTTAGGGTGAGGAGTAAAAGGGAGTTCCACTGGGTTAGGGTGAGGAGTAGAAGGAGTTCCACTGGGTTAGGGTGAGGAGTAGAAGGGAGTTCCACTGGGTTAGTGTGAGTAGTAGAAGGGAGTTCCAAGGGGTTAGGGTGAGGAGTAGAAGGAGTTCCACTGGGTTAGGGTGAGGAGTAGAAGGAGTTCCACTGGGTTAGGGTGAGTAGTAGAAGGAGTTCCACTGGGTTAGGGTGAGGAGTAGAAGGGAGTTCCACTGGGTTAGGGTGAGTAGTAGAAGGGAGTTCCACTGGGTTAGGGTGAGGAGTAGAAGGGAGTTCCACTGGGTTAGGGGATGGGTAGAAGGGAGTTCCACTGGGTTTAGGGTGAGTGGTAGAAGGGAGTTCCACTGGGTTAGGGTGAGTAGTAGAAGGAGTTCCACTGGGTTAGGGTGAGTAGTAGAAGGAGTTCCACTGGGTTAGGGTGAGCAGAAGGGAGTTCCACTGGGTTAGGGTGAGGAGTAGAAGGGAGTTCCACTGGGTTAGGGTGAGTAGTAGAAGGGAGTTCCACTGGGTTAGGGTGAGGAGTAGAAGGGAGTTCCACTGGGTTAGGGTGAGTGGTAGAAGGGAGTTCCACTGGGTTAGGGTGAGTAGAAGGAGTTCCACTGGGTTAGGGTGAGGAGTAGAAGGAGTTCCACTGGGTTAGGGTGAGGAGTAGAAGGGAGTTCCACTGGGTTAGGGTGAGTAGTAGAAGGGAGTTCCACTGGGTTAGGGTGAGGAGTAGAAGGAGTTCCACTGGGTTAGGGTGAGTAGTAGAAGGAGTTCCACTGGGTTAGGGTGAGGAGTAGAAGGAGTTCCACTGGGTTAGGATGGGTAGAAGGGAGTTCCACTGGGTTAGGGTGAGTAGAAGAAGGAGTTCCACTGGGTTAGGGTGAGTAGAAGAAGGAGTTCCACTGGGTTAGGGGGTGAGTAGAAGGAGTTCCACTGGGTTAGGGTGAGGAGTAGAAGGGAGTTCCACTGGGTTAGGGATGAGTAGAAGGAGTTCCACTGGGTTAGGGTGAGTAGAAGGGAGTTCCACTGGGTTAGGGTGAGGAGTAGAAGGGAGTTCCACTGGGTTAGGGTGAGGAGTAGAAGGGAGTTCCACTGGGTTAGGGTGAGGTGTAGAAGGGAGTTCCACTGGGTTAGGGTGAGTTGAAAAGGAGTTCCACTGGGTTAGGGTGAGGAGTAGAAGGGAGTTCCACTGGGTTAGGGTGAGTAGTAGAAGGAGTTCCACTGGGTTAGGGTCAGTAGAAGGAGTTCCACTGGGTTAGGGGTGAGTAGTAGAAGGGAGTTCCACTGGGTTAGGGTGAGTAGTAGAAGGAGTTCCACTGGGTTAGGGTGAGGAGTAGAAGGAGTTCCACTGGGTTAGGGTGAGGAGTAGAAGGGAGTTCCACTGGGTTAGGGTGAGGAGTAGAAGGGAGTTCCACTGGGTTAGTGTGAGTAGTAGAAGGGAGTTCCAAGGGGTTAGGGTGAGGAGTAGAAGGGAGTTCCACTGGGTTAGGATGAGTAGTAGAAGGGAGTTCCACTGGGTTAGGGTGAGGAGTAGAAGGGAGTTACAAGGGGTGAGTTGAAAGAGTTCCACTGGGTTAGGGTGAGTAGAAGGGAGTTCCACTGGGTTAGGGTGAGTAGAAGGGAGTTCCACTGGGTTAGGGAGAGGATTAGAAGGAGTTCCACTGGGTTAGGGAGAGGAGTAGAAGGGAGTTCCACTGGGTTAGGTGAGGAGTAGAAGGAGTTCCACTGGGTTAGGGTAAGGAGTAGAAGGGAGTTCCACTGGGTTTAGGGTGAGTGGTAGAAGGAGTTCCACTGGGTTAGGGTGAGTAGTAGAAGGGAGTTCCACTGGGTTAGGGTGAGTGATAGAAGGGAGTTCCACTGGGTTAGGGTGAGGAGTAGAAGGGAGTTCCACTGGGTTAGGGTAAGGAGTAGAAGGGAGTTCCACTGGGTTAGGGTGAGTGGTAGAAGGAGTTCCACTGGGTTAGGGTGAGTAGTAGAAGGGAGTTCCACTGGGTTAGGGTGAGTAGTAGAAGGGAGTTCCACTGGGTTAGGGTGAGTAGTAGAAAGGAGTTCCACTGGGTTAGGGTGAGGGTAGAAGGGAGTTCCACTGGGTTAGGGTGAGTAGTAGAAGGGAGTTCCACTGGGTTAGGGTGAGTAGTAGAAGGAGTTCCACTGGGTTAGGGTGAGTAGTAGAAGGGAGTTCCACTGGGTTAGGGGTGAGTAGAAGGAGTTCCACTGGGTTAGGGTGAGTAGAAGAAAGGGAGTTCCACTGGGTTGGGTGGGGAGTGGAAGGGAGTTACACTGTTAGGGTGAGTAGAAGGAGTTCAACTGGGTTAGGGTGAGTAGAAGGGAGTTCCACACTGGGTTAGGGTGAGTTGAAAGGAGTTCCACTGGGTTAGGGTGAGTAGAAGGAGTTCCACTGGGTTAGGGTGAGTAGAAGGGAGTTCCACTGGGTTAGGGAGAGATTAGAAGGGAGTTCCACTGGGTTAGGGTGAGGAGTAGAAGGGAGTTCCACTGGGTTAGGGTGAGGAGTAGAAGGGAGTTCCACTGGGTTAGGGTAAGGAGTAGAAGGGAGTTCCACTGGGTTTAGGGTGAGTGTAGAAGGAGTTCCACTGGGTTAGGGTGAGTGGTAGAAGGGAGTTCCACTGGGTTAGGGTGAGTGATAGAAGGAGTTCCACTGGGTTAGGGTGAGTAGTAGAAGGAGTTCCACTGGGTTAGGGTGAGTAGTAGAAGGAGTTCCACTGGGTTAGGGTGAGCAGAAGGAGTTCCACTGGGTTAGGGTGAGTTGAAAGGAGTTCCACTGGGTTAGGGTGAGTAGTAGAAGGGAGTTCCACTGGGTTAGGGTAAGGAGTAGGGAGTTCCACTGGGTTAGGGTGAGTGGTAGAAGGAGTTCCACTGGGTTAGGGTGAGTAGAAGGAGTTCCACTGGGTTAGGGTGAGGAGTAGAAGGGAGTTCCACTGGGTTAGGGTGAGGAGTAGAAGGGAGTTCCACTGGGTTAGGGTGAGTAGAAGGGAGTTCCACTGGGTTAGGGTGAGTGGTAGAAGGGAGTTCCACTGGGTTAGGGTGAGGAGTAGAAGGGAGTTCCACTGGGTTAGGGTGAGTAGAAGGAGGTCCACTGGGTTAGGGTGAGTTGAAAGGAGTTCCACTGGGTTAGGGTGAGTAGTAGAAGGGAGTTCCACTGGGTTAGGGTGAGTAGTAGAAAGGAGTTCCACTGGGTTAGGGTGAGGAGTAGAAGGGAGTTCCACTGGGTTAGGGTGAGTAGTAGAAAGGAGTTCCACTGGGTTAGGGTGAGTAGTAGAAGGGAGTTCCACTGGGTTAGGGTGAGTAGAAGGGAGTTCCACTGGGTTAGGGTGAGTAGAAGAAGGGAGTTCCACTGGGTTAGGGTGGGGAGTGGAAGGAGTTCCACTGGGTTAGGGTGAGTAGAAGGGAGTTCAACTGGGTTAGGGTGAGTAGAAGGGAGTTCCACTGGGTTAGGGTGAGGAGTAGAAGGGAGTTCCACTGGGTTAGGATGGGTAGAAGGGAGTTCCACTGGGTTAGGGTGAGTAGAAGAAGGGTGTTCCACTGGGTTAGGGTGAGGAGTAGAAGGAGTTCCACTGGGTTAGGGTGATTAGAAGGGAGTTCCACTGGGTTAGGGTGAGGAGTAGAAGGAGTTCCACTGGGTTAGGGTGAGGTGTAGAAGGGAGTTCCACTGGGTTAGGTGAGTGGAAAAGGAGTTCCACTGGGTTAGGGTGAGTAGAAGAAGGAGTTCCACTGGGTTAGGGTGAGGAGTAGAAGGGAGTTCCACTGGGTTAGGGTGAGGTGTAGAAGGAGTTCCACTGGGTTAGGGTGAGGAGTAGAAGGAGTTCCACTGGGTTAGGGGTGAGTAGTAGAAGGGAGTTCCACTGGGTTAGGGTCAGTAGAAGGAGTTCCACTGGGTTAGGGTGAGTAGTAGAAGGAGTTCCACTGGGTTAGGGTGAGTAGTAGAAGGGAGTTCCACTGGGTTTAGGGTGAGTGGTAGAAGGGAGTTCCACTGGGTTTAGGGTGAGTGGTAGAAGGGAGTTCCACTGGGTTAGGGTGAGTAGTAGAAGGGAGTTCCACTGGGTTAGGGTGAGTAGTAGAAGGGAGTTCCACTGGGTTAGGGTGAGCAGAAGGGAGTTCCACTGGGTTAGGGTGAGTTGAAAGGAGTTCCACTGGGTTAGGGTGAGTAGTAGAAGGAGTTCCACTGGGTTAGGGTAAGGAGTAGGAGTTCCACTGGGTTAGGGTGAGTGGTAGAAGGGAGTTCCACTGGGTTAGGGTAAGGAGTAGAAAGGAGTTCCACTGGGTTAGGGTGAGTGGTAGAAGGGAGTGATTAGGGTGAGTAGTAGAAGGAGTTCCACTGGGTTAGGGTGAGGAGTAGAAGGGAGTTCCACTGGGTTAGTGTGAGTAGTAGAAGGAGTTCCACTGGGTTAGGGTGAGGAGTAGAAGGAGTTCCACTGGGTTAGGGATGAGTAGTAGAAGGAGTTCCACTGGGTTAGGGTGAGGAGTAGAAGGGAGTTACACTGGGTTAGGGTGAGTTGAAAGGAGTTCCACTGGGTTAGGGTGAGTAGAAGGAGTTCCACTGGGTTAGGGTGAGTAGAAGGAGTTCCACTGGGTTAGGGAGAGGATTAGAAGGAGTTCCACTGGTTAGGGAGAGGAGTAGAAGGGAGTTCCACTGGGTTAGGGTGAGGAGTAGAAGGGAGTTCCACTGGGTTAGGGTAAGGAGTAGAAGGGAGTTCCACTGGGTTTAGGGTGAGTGGTAGAAGGGAGTTCCACTGGGTTAGGGTGAGTGGTAGAAGGAGTTCCACTGGGTTAGGGTGAGAGTAGAAGGGAGTTCCACTGGGTTAGGGTGAGGAGTAGAAGGGAGTTCCACTGGGTTAGGGTAAGGAGTAGAAGGAGTTCCACTGGGTTTAGGGTGAGTGGTAGAAGGAGTTCCACTGGGTTAGGTGAGTAGTAGAAGGGAGTTCCACTGGGTTAGGGTGAGTAGTAGAAGGAGTTCCACTGGGTTAGGGTGAGTAGTAGAAGGAGTTCCACTGGGTTAGGGTGAGGAGTAGAAGGAGTTCCACTGGGTTAGGGTGAGTAGTAGAAGGAGTTCCACTGGGTTAGGGTGAGTAGTAGAAGGAGTTCCACTGGGTTAGGGTGAGTAGTAGAAGGAGTTCCACTGGGTTAGGGGGTGAGTAGAAGGGAGTTCCACTGGGTTAGGGTGAGTAGAAGAAGGGAGTTCCACTGGGTTAGGGTGGGGAGTGGAAGGAGTTACACTGGGTTAGGGTGAGTAGAAGGGAGTTCCACTGGGTTAGGGTGAGTAGAAGGAGTTCCACTGGGTTAGGGTGAGTTGAAAGGAGTTCCACTGGGTTAGGGTGAGTAGAAGGGAGTTCCACTGGGTTAGGGAGAGATTAGAAGGGAGTTCCACTGGGTTAGGGAGAGGAGTAGAAGGAGTTCCACTGGGTTAGGGTGAGGAGTAGAAGGGAGTTCCACTGGGTTAGGGTGAGGAGTAGAAGGGAGTTCCACTGGGTTTAGGGTGAGTGATAGAAGGGAGTTCCACTGGGTTAGGGTGAGTGGTAGAAGGGAGTTCCACTGGGTTAGGGTGAGTGATAGAAGGGAGTTCCACTGGGTTAGGGTGAGTAGTAGAAGGAGTTCCACTGGGTTAGGGTGAGTAGTAGAAGGGAGTTCCACTGGGTTAGGGTGGTGAGCAGAAGGGAGTTCCACTGGGTTAGGGTGGTGAGTTGAAAGGAGTTCCACTGGGTTAGGGTGAGTAGTAGAAGGAGTTCCACTGGGTTAGGGTAAGGAGTAGGGAGTTCCACTGGGTTAGGGTGAGTGGTAGAAGGGAGTTCCACTGGGTTAGGGTGAGTAGAAGGAGTTCCACTGGGTTAGGGTGAGGAGTAGAAGGGAGTTCCACTGGGTTAGGGTGAGGAGTAGAAGGGAGTTCCACTGGGTTAGGGTGAGTAGAAGGGAGTTCCACTGGGTTAGGGTGAGTGGTAGAAGGAGTTCCACTGGGTTAGGGTGAGTAGTAGAAGGGAGTTCCACTGGGTTAGGGTGAGTAGAAGGGAGTTCCACTGGGTTAGGGTGAGTTGAAAGGAGTTCCACTGGGTTAGGGTGAGTAGTAGAAGGGAGTTCCACTGGGTTAGGGTGAGTAGTAGAAAGGAGTTCCACTGGGTTAGGGTGAGGAGTAGAAGGAGTTCCACTGGGTTAGGGTGAGTAGTAGAAGGGAGTTCCACTGGGTTAGGGTGAGTAGTAGAAGGGAGTTCCACTGGGTTAGGGTGAGTAGAAGGGAGTTCCACTGGGTTAGGGTGAGTAGAAGAAGGGAGTTCCACTGGGTTAGGGTGGGAGTGGAAGGGAGTTCCACTGGGTTAGGGTGAGTAGAAGGGAGTTCAACTGGGTTAGGGTGAGTAGAAGGAGTTCCACTGGGTTAGGGTGAGGAGTAGAAGGAGTTCCACTGGGTTAGGATGGGTAGAAGGGAGTTCCACTGGGTTAGGGTGAGTAGAAGAAGGGAGTTCCACTGGGTTAGGGTGAGGAGTAGAAGGGAGTTCCACTGGGTTAGGGTGATTAGAAGGAGTTCCACTGGGTTAGGGTGAGGAGTAGAAGGAGTTCCACTGGGTTAGGGTGAGGTGTAGAAGGGAGTTCCACTGGGTTAAGGTGAGTGGAAAAGGAGTTCCACTGGGTTAGGGTGAGTAGAAGAAGGAGTTCCACTGGGTTAGGGTGAGGAGTAGAAGGAGTTCCACTGGGTTAGGGTGAGGTGTAGAAGGGAGTTCCACTGGGTTAGGGTGAGGAGTAGAAGGTATTTCCACTGGGTTAGGGTGAGTAGTAGAAGGGAGTTCCACTGGGTTAGGGTCAGTAGAAGGAGTTCCACTGGGTTAGGGTGAGTAGTAGAAGGAGTTCCACTGGGTTAGGGTGAGTAGTAGAAGGAGTTCCACTGGGTTTAGGGTGAGTGGTAGAAGGGAGTTCCACTGGGTTTAGGGTGAGTGGTAGAAGGAGTTCCACTGGGTTAGGGTGAGTAGTAGAAGGAGTTCCACTGGGTTAGGGTGAGTAGTAGAAGGGAGTTCCACTGGGTTAGGGTGAGCAGAAGGAGTTCCACTGGGTTAGGGTGAGTTGAAAGGAGTTCCACTGGGTTAGGGTGAGTAGTAGAAGGGAGTTCCACTGGGTTAGGGTGAGGAGTAGGGAGTTCCACTGGGTTAGGGTGAGTGGTAGAAGGGAGTTCCACTGGGTTAGGGTAAGGAGTAGAAGGAGTTCCACTGGGTTAGGGTGAGTGGTAGAAGGGAGTTCCACTTGATTAGGGTGAGTAGTAGAAGGAGTTCCACTGGGTTAGGGTGAGTAGAAGGAGTTCCACTGGGTTAGGGTGAGTAGAAGGGAGTTCCACTGGGTTAGGGTGAGTGGTAGAAGGGAGTTCCACTGGGTTAGGGTGAGGAGTAGAAGGGAGTTCACTGGGTTAGGGGGTGAGTAGAAGGGAGTTCCACTGGGTTAGGGTGAGTTGAAAGGAGTTCCACTGGGTTAGGGTGAGTAGTAGAAGGAGTTCCACTGGGTTAGGGTGAGTAGTAGAAAGGAGTTCCACTGGGTTAGGGTGAGGAGTAGAAGGGAGTTCCACTGGGTTAGGGTGAGTAGTAGAAGGGAGTTCCACTGGGTTAGGGTGAGTAGTAGAAGGAGTTCCACTGGGTTAGGGTGAGTAGTAGAAGGAGTTCCACTGGGTTAGGGTGAGTAGAAGGGAGTTCCACTGGGTTAGGGGTGAGTAGAAGGGAGTTCCACTGGGTTAGGGTGAGGAGTAGAAGGGAGTTCCACTGGGTTAGGATGGGTAGAAGGAGTTCCACTGGGTTAGGGTGAGTAGAAGAAGGGAGTTCCACTGGGTTAGGGTGAGGAGTAGAAGGGAGTTCCACTGGGTTAGGGTGAGTAGTAGAAGGAGTTCCACTGGGTTAGGGTGAGGAGTAGAAGGTAGTTCCACTGGGTTAGAGTGAGTGGTAGAAGGGTTCCACTGGGTTAGGGTGAGTAGTAGAAGGGAGTTCCACTGGGTTAGGGTGAGGAGTAGAAGGAGTTCCACTGGGTTAGGGTGAGGAGTAGAAGGAGTTCCACTGGGTTAGGGTGAGTAGTAGAAGGGAGTTCCACTGGGTTAGGGTGAGTAGTAGAAGGGAGTTCCACTGGGTTAGGGTGAGTAGTAGAAGGGAGTTCCACTGGGTTAGGGGGTGAGTAGAAGGAGTTCCACTGGGTTAGGGTGAGTAGAAGGGAGTTCCACTGGGTTAGGGTGAGGAGTAGAAGGAGTTCCACTGGGTTAGGGGATGGGTAGAAGAGGAGTTCCACTGGGTTAGGGTGAGTAGAAGAAGGGAGTTCCACTGGGTTAGGGTGAGGAGTAGAAGGGAGTTCCACTGGGTTAGGGTGAGTAGTAGAAGGAGTTCCACTGGGTTAGGGTGAGGAGTAGAAGGAGTTCCACTGGGTTAGGTGAGTGGTAGAAGGGACTTCCAGTGGGTTAGGGTGAGTAGTAGAAGGGAGTTCCACTGGGTTAGGGTGAGGAGTAGAAGGAGTTCCACTGGGTTAGGGTGAGGAGTAGAAGGGAGTTCCACTGGGTTAGGGTGGTGAGTAGAAGGGAGTTCCACTGGGTTAGGTGAGTGGAAAAGGAGTTCCACTGGGTTAGGGTGAGTAGAAGAAGGGAGTTCCAACTGGGTTAGGGTGAGTAGAAGGGAGTCCACTGGGTTAGGGTGAGTTGAAAGGAGTTCCACTGGGTTAGGGTGAGTAGTAGAAGGAGTTCCACTGGGTTAGGGTGAGTAGTAGAAAGGAGTTCCACTGGGTTAGGGTGAGGAGTAGAAGGGAGTTCCACTGGGTTAGGGTGAGTAGTAGAAGGGAGTTCCACTGGGTTAGGGTGAGTAGTAGAAGGGAGTTCCACTGGGTTAGGGTGAGTAGTAGAAAGGAGTTCCACTGGGTTAGGGTGAGTAGAAGGGAGTTCCACTGGGTTAGGGTGAGTAGAAGGAGTTCCACTGGGTTAGGGTGAGGAGTAGAAGGGAGTTCCACTGGGTTAGGATGGGTAGAAGAGAGTTCCACTGGGTTAGGGTGAGTAGAAGAAGGGTGTTCCACTGGGTTAGGGTGAGGAGTAGAAGGGAGTTCCACTGGGTTAGGGTGAGTAGTAGAAGGGAGTTCCACTGGGTTAGGGTGAGGAGTAGAAGGTAGTTCCACTGGGTTAGAGTGAGTGGTAGAAGGACTTCCAGTGGGTTAGGGTGAGTAGTAGAAGGGAGTTCCACTGGGTTAGGGTGAGGAGTAGAAGGGAGTTCCACTGGGTTAGGGTGAGGAGTAGAAGGGAGTTCCACTGGGTTAGGGTGAGGTGTAGAAGGAGTTCCACTGGGTTAAGGTGAGTGGAAAAGGAGTTCCACTGGGTTAGGGTGAGTAGAAGAAGGAGTTCCACTGGGTTAGGGTGAGGAGTAGAAGGGAGTTCCACTGGGTTAGGGTGAGGTGTAGAAGGGAGTTCCACTGGGTTAGGGTGAGGAGTAGAAGGTAGTTCCACTGGGTTAGGGTGAGTAGTAGAAGGGAGTTCCACTGGGTTAGGGTCAGTAGAAGGGAGTTCCACTGGGTTAGGGTGAGTAGTAGAAGGGAGTTCCACTGGGTTAGGGTGAGTAGTAGAAGGGAGTTCCACTGGGTTAGGGTGAGGAGTAGAAGGGAGTTCCACTGGGTTAGGGTGAGGAGTAGAAGGGAGTTCCACTGGGTTAGGGTGAGGAGTAGAAGGGAGTTCCACTGGGTTAGTGTGAGTAGTAGAAGGGAGTTCCACTGGGTTAGGGTGAGGAGTAGAAGGGAGTTCCACTGGGTTAGGATGAGTAGTAGAAGGGAGTTCCACTGGGTTATGGTGAGTAGTAGAAGGAGTTCCACTGGGTTAGGGTGAGGAGTAGAAGGGAGTTCCACTGTGTTAGGGTGAGTAGAAGGAGTTCCACTGGGTTAGGGTGAGTAGAAGGGAGTTCCACTGGGTTAGGGTGAGTGGTAGAAGGGAGTTCCACTGGGTTAGGGTGAGGAGTAGAAGGGAGTTCCACTGGGTTAGGGTAAGGAGTAGAAGGAGTTCCACTGGGTTTAGGGTGAGTGGTAGAAGGGAGTTCCACTGGGTTAGGGTGAGTAGTAGAAGGAGTTCCACTGGGTTAGGAGTGAGTGGTAGAAGGGAGTTCCAGTGGGTTAGGGTGAGTAGTAGAAGGAGTTCCACTGGGTTAGGGTGAGGAGTAGAAGGAGTTCCACTGGGTTAGGGTGAGGAGTAGAAGGAGTTCCACTGGGTTAGGGTGAGGTGTAGAAGGGAGTTCCACTGGGTTAAGGTGAGTGGAAAAGGAGTTCCACTGGGTTAGGGTGAGTAGAAGAAGGGAGTTCCACTGGGTTAGGGTGAGTAGAAGGGAGGTCCACTGGGTTAGGGTGAGTTGAAAGGAGTTCCACTGGGTTAGGGTGAGTAGTAGAAGGGAGTTCCACTGGGTTAGGGTGAGTAGTAGAAGGGAGTTCCACTGGGTTAGGGTGAGTAGTAGAAGGGAGTTCCACTGGGTTAGGGTGAGTAGTAGAAGGGAGTTCCACTGGGTTAGGGTGAGTAGTAGAAGGGAGTTCCACTGGGTTAGGGTGAGTAGTAGAAGGGAGTTCCACTGGGTTAGGGTGAGCAGAAGGGAGTTCCACTGGGTTAGGGTGAGTAGAAGGGAGTTCCACTGGGTTAGGGTGAGGAGTAGAAGGGAGTTCCACTGGGTTAGGATGGGTAGAAGAGAGTTCCACTGGGTTAGGGTGAGTAGAAGAAGGGAGTTCCACTGGGTTAGGGTGAGGAGTAGAAGGAGTTCCACTGGGTTAGGGTGAGTAGTAGAAGGGAGTTCCACTGGGTTAGGGTGAGGAGTAGAAGGTAGTTCCACTGGGTTAGAGTGAGTGGTAGAAGGACTTCCAGTGGGTTAGGGTGAGTAGTAGAAGGAGTTCCACTGGGTTAGGGTGAGGAGTAGAAGGGAGTTCCACTGGGTTAGGGTGAGGAGTAGAAGGGAGTTCCACTGGGTTAGGGTGAGGTGTAGAAGGGAGTTCCACTGGGTTAAGGTGAGTGGAAAAGGAGTTCCACTGGGTTAGGGTGAGTAGAAGAAGGAGTTCCACTGGGTTAGGGTGAGGAGTAGAAGGGAGTTCCACTGGGTTAGGGTGAGGTGTAGAAGGGAGTTCCACTGGGTTAGGGTGAGGAGTAGAAGGTAGTTCCACTGGGTTAGGGTGAGTAGTAGAAGGGAGTTCCACTGGGTTAGGGTCAGTAGAAGGGAGTTCCACTGGGTTAGGGTGAGTAGTAGAAGGGAGTTCCACTGGGTTAGGGTGAGTAGTAGAAGGGAGTTCCACTGGGTTAGGGTGAGGAGTAGAAGGAGTTCCACTGGGTTAGGGTGAGGAGTAGAAGGAGTTCCACTGGGTTAGGGTGAGGAGTAGAAGGGAGTTCCACTGGGTTAGTGTGAGTAGTAGAAGGGAGTTCCACTGGGTTAGGGTGAGGAGTAGAAGGAGTTCCACTGGGTTAGGATGAGTAGTAGAAGGGAGTTCCACTGGGTTATGGTGAGTAGTAGAAGGGAGTTCCACTGGGTTAGGGTGAGGAGTAGAAGGGAGTTCCACTGTGTTAGGGTGAGTAGAAGGGAGTTCCACTGGGTTAGGGTGAGTAGAAGGGAGTTCCACTGGGTTAGGGTGAGTGGTAGAAGGGAGTTCCACTGGGTTAGGGTGAGGAGTAGAAGGGAGTTCCACTGGGTTAGGGTAAGGAGTAGAAGGGAGTTCCACTGGGTTTAGGGTGAGTGGTAGAAGGGAGTTCCACTGGGTTAGTGTGAGTAGTAGAAGGGAGTTCCACTGGGTTAGGGTGAGTGATAGAAGGGAGTTCCACTGGGTTAGGGTGAGGAGTAGAAGGGAGTTCCACTGGGTTAGGGTAAGGAGTAGAAGGGAGTTCCACTGGGTTAGGGTGAGTGATAGAAGGGAGTTCCACTGGGTTAGGGTGAGGAGTAGAAGGAGTTCCACTGGGTTAGGGTGATTAGAAGGAGTTCCACTGGGTTAGGGTGAGGAGTAGAAGGGAGTTCCACTGGGTTAGGGTGAGGTGTAGAAGGGAGTTCCACTGGGTTAAGGTGAGTGGAAAAGGAGTTCCACTGGGTTAGGGTGAGTAGAAGAAGGGAGTTCCACTGGGTTAGGGTGAGGAGTAGAAGGGAGTTCCACTGGGTTAGGGTGAGGTGTAGAAGGGAGTTCCACTGGGTTAGGGTGAGGAGTAGAAGGTATTTCCACTGGGTTAGGGTGAGTAGTAGAAGGGCGTTCCACTGGGTTAGGGTCAGTAGAAGGGAGTTCCACTGGGTTAGGGTGAGTAGTAGAAGGGAGTTCCACTGGGTTAGGGTGAGTAGTAGAAGGGAGTTCCACTGGGTTTAGGGTGAGTGGTAGAAGGGAGTTCCACTGGGTTTAGGGTGAGTGGTAGAGAAGGAGTTCCACTGGGTTAGGGTGAGTAGTAGAAGGGAGTTCCACTGGGTTAGGGTGAGTAGTAGAAGGGAGTTCCACTGGGTTAGGGTGAGCAGAAGGGAGTTCCACTGGGTTAGGGTGAGTTGAAAGGAGTTCCACTGGGTTAGGGTGAGTAGTAGAAGGGAGTTCCACTGGGTTAGGGTAAGGAGTAGGGAGTTCCACTGGGTTAGGGTGAGTGGTAGAAGGGAGTTCCACTGGGTTAGGGTAAGGAGTAGAAGGAGTTCCACTGGGTTAGGGTGAGTGGTAGAAGGGAGTTCCACTTGATTAGGGTGAGTAGTAGAAGGGAGTTCCACTGGGTTAGGGTGAGTAGAAGGGAGTTCCACTGGGTTAGGGTGAGTAGAAGGGAGTTCCACTGGGTTAGGGTGAGTGGTAGAAGGGAGTTCCACTGGGTTAGGGTGAGGAGTAGAAGGGAGTTCAACTGGGTTAGGGTGAGTAGAAGGGAGGTCCACTGGGTTAGGGTGAGTTGAAAGGAGTTCCACTGGGTTAGGGTGAGTAGTAGAAGGGAGTTCCACTGGGTTAGGGTGAGTAGTAGAAAGGAGTTCCACTGGGTTAGGGTGAGGAGTAGAAGGGAGTTCCACTGGGTTAGGGTGAGTAGTAGAAGGAGTTCCACTGGGTTAGGGTGAGTAGTAGAAGGGAGTTCCACTGGGTTAGGGTGAGTAGTAGAAGGGAGTTCCACTGGGTTAGGGTGAGTAGAAGGGAGTTCCACTGGGTTAGGGTGAGTAGAAGGGAGTTCCACTGGGTTAGGGTGAGGAGTAGAAGGGAGTTCCACTGGGTTAGGATGGGTAGAAGAGAGTTCCACTGGGTTAGGGTGAGTAGAAGAAGGGTGTTCCACTGGGTTAGGGTGAGGAGTAGAAGGGAGTTCCACTGGGTTAGGGTGAGTAGTAGAAGGGAGTTCCACTGGGTTAGGGTGAGGAGTAGAAGGTAGTTCCACTGGGTTAGAGTGAGTGGTAGAAGGACTTCCAGTGGGTTAGGGTGAGTAGTAGAAGGAGTTCCACTGGGTTAGGGTGAGGAGTAGAAGGGAGTTCCACTGGGTTAGGGTGAGGAGTAGAAGGGAGTTCCACTGGGTTAGGGTGAGTAGTAGAAGGGAGTTCCACTGGGTTAGGGTGAGTAGTAGAAGGAGTTCCACTGGGTTAGGGTGAGTAGTAGAAGGAGTTCCACTGGGTTAGGGGGTGAGTAGAAGGGAGTTCCACTGGGTTAGGGTGAGTAGAAGGAGTTCCACTGGGTTAGGGTGAGGAGTAGAAGGGAGTTCCACTGGGTTAGGATGGGTAGAAGAGAGTTCCACTGGGTTAGGGTGAGTAGAAGAAGGGTGTTCCACTGGGTTAGGGTGAGGAGTAGAAGGGAGTTCCACTGGGTTAGGGTGAGTAGTAGAAGGGAGTTCCACTGGGTTAGGGTGAGGAGTAGAAGGTAGTTCCACTGGGTTAGAGTGAGTGGTAGAAGGACTTCCAGTGGGTTAGGGTGAGTAGTAGAAGGGAGTTCCACTGGGTTAGGGTGAGGAGTAGAAGGGAGTTCCACTGGGTTAGGGTGAGGAGTAGAAGGGAGTTCCACTGGGTTAGGGTGAGGTGTAGAAGGGAGTTCCACTGGGTTAAGGTGAGTGGAAAAGGAGTTCCACTGGGTTAGGGTGAGTAGAAGAAGGAGTTCAACTGGGTTAGGGTGAGTAGAAGGGAGGTCCACTGGGTTAGGGTGAGTTGAAAGGAGTTCCACTGGGTTAGGGTGAGTAGTAGAAGGGAGTTCCACTGGGTTAGGGTGAGTAGTAGAAAGGAGTTCCACTGGGTTAGGGTGAGGAGTAGAAGGGAGTTCCACTGGGTTAGGGTGAGTAGTAGAAGGGAGTTCCACTGGGTTAGGGTGAGTAGTAGAAGGGAGTTCCACTGGGTTAGGGTGAGTAGTAGAAGGAGTTCCACTGGGTTAGGGTGAGTAGAAGGGAGTTCCACTGGGTTAGGGTGAGTAGAAGGGAGTTCCACTGGGTTAGGGTGAGGAGTAGAAGGGAGTTCCACTGGGTTAGGATGGGTAGAAGAGAGTTCCACTGGGTTAGGGTGAGTAGAAGAAGGGTGTTCCACTGGGTTAGGGTGAGGAGTAGAAGGGAGTTCCACTGGGTTAGGGTGAGTAGTAGAAGGGAGTTCCACTGGGTTAGGGTGAGGAGTAGAAGGTAGTTCCACTGGGTTAGAGTGAGTGGTAGAAGGACTTCCAGTGGGTTAGGGTGAGTAGTAGAAGGGAGTTCCACTGGGTTAGGGTGAGGAGTAGAAGGGAGTTCCACTGGGTTAGGGTGAGGAGTAGAAGGGAGTTCCACTGGGTTAGGGTGAGGTGTAGAAGGGAGTTCCACTGGGTTAAGGTGAGTGGAAAAGGAGTTCCACTGGGTTAGGGTGAGTAGAAGAAGGGAGTTCCACTGGGTTAGGGTGAGGAGTAGAAGGGAGTTCCACTGGGTTAGGGTGAGGTGTAGAAGGGAGTTCCACTGGGTTAGGGTGAGGAGTAGAAGGTAGTTCCACTGGGTTAGGGTGAGTAGTAGAAGGAGTTCCACTGGGTTAGGGTCAGTAGAAGGGAGTTCCACTGGGTTAGGGTGAGTAGTAGAAGGGAGTTCCACTGGGTTAGGGTGAGTAGTAGAAGGGAGTTCCACTGGGTTAGGGTGAGGAGTAGAAGGGAGTTCCACTGGGTTAGGGTGAGGAGTAGAAGGGAGTTCCACTGGGTTAGGGTGAGGAGTAGAAGGGAGTTCCACTGGGTTAGTGTGAGTAGTAGAAGGGAGTTCCACTGGGTTAGGGTGAGGAGTAGAAGGGAGTTCCACTGGGTTAGGATGAGTAGTAGAAGGGAGTTCCACTGGGTTATGGTGAGTAGTAGAAGGGAGTTCCACTGGGTTAGGGTGAGGAGTAGAAGGGAGTTCCACTGTGTTAGGGTGAGTAGAAGGGAGTTCCACTGGGTTAGGGTGAGTAGAAGGGAGTTCCACTGGGTTAGGGTGAGTGGTAGAAGGGAGTTCCACTGGGTTAGGGTGAGGAGTAGAAGGGAGTTCCACTGGGTTAGGGTAAGGAGTAGAAGGGAGTTCCACTGGGTTTAGGGTGAGTGGTAGAAGGGAGTTCCACTGGGTTAGTGTGAGTAGTAGAAGGTAGTTCCACTGGGTTAGAGTGAGTGGTAGAAGGGACTTCCAGTGGGTTAGGGTGAGTAGTAGAAGGGAGTTCCACTGGGTTAGGGTGAGGAGTAGAAGGGAGTTCCACTGGGTTAGGGTGAGGAGTAGAAGGGAGTTCCACTGGGTTAGGGTGAGGTGTAGAAGGGAGTTCCACTGGGTTAAGGTGAGTGGAAAAGGAGTTCCACTGGGTTAGGGTGAGTAGAAGAAGGGAGTTCAACTGGGTTAGGGTGAGTAGAAGGGAGGTCCACTGGGTTAGGGTGAGTTGAAAGGAGTTCCACTGGGTTAGGGTGAGTAGTAGAAGGGAGTTCCACTGGGTTAGGGTGAGTAGTAGAAAGGAGTTCCACTGGGTTAGGGTGAGGAGTAGAAGGAGTTCCACTGGGTTAGGGTGAGTAGTAGAAGGGAGTTCCACTGGGTTAGGGTGAGTAGTAGAAGGGAGTTCCACTGGGTTAGGGTGAGTAGTAGAAGGGAGTTCCACTGGGTTAGGGTGAGTAGAAGGGAGTTCCACTGGGTTAGGGTGAGTAGAAGGGAGTTCCACTGGGTTAGGGTGAGGAGTAGAAGGAGTTCCACTGGGTTAGGATGGGTAGAAGAGAGTTCCACTGGGTTAGGGTGAGTAGAAGAAGGGTGTTCCACTGGGTTAGGGTGAGGAGTAGAAGGGAGTTCCACTGGGTTAGGGTGAGTAGTAGAAGGGAGTTCCACTGGGTTAGGGTGAGGAGTAGAAGGTAGTTCCACTGGGTTAGAGTGAGTGGTAGAAGGACTTCCAGTGGGTTAGGGTGAGTAGTAGAAGGGAGTTCCACTGGGTTAGGGTGAGGAGTAGAAGGAGTTCCACTGGGTTAGGGTGAGGAGTAGAAGGGAGTTCCACTGGGTTAGGGTGAGGTGTAGAAGGGAGTTCCACTGGGTTAAGGTGAGTGGAAAAGGAGTTCCACTGGGTTAGGGTGAGTAGAAGAAGGGAGTTCCACTGGGTTAGGGTGAGGAGTAGAAGGGAGTTCCACTGGGTTAGGGTGAGGTGTAGAAGGGAGTTCCACTGGGTTAGGGTGAGGAGTAGAAGGTAGTTCCACTGGGTTAGGGTGAGTAGTAGAAGGGAGTTCCACTGGGTTAGGGTCAGTAGAAGGGAGTTCCACTGGGTTAGGGTGAGTAGTAGAAGGGAGTTCCACTGGGTTAGGGTGAGTAGTAGAAGGGAGTTCCACTGGGTTAGGGTGAGGAGTAGAAGGGAGTTCCACTGGGTTAGGGTGAGGAGTAGAAGGGAGTTCCACTGGGTTAGGGTGAGGAGTAGAAGGGAGTTCCACTGGGTTAGTGTGAGTAGTAGAAGGGAGTTCCACTGGGTTAGGGTGAGGAGTAGAAGGGAGTTCCACTGGGTTAGGATGAGTAGTAGAAGGGAGTTCCACTGGGTTATGGTGAGTAGTAGAAGGAGTTCCACTGGGTTAGGGTGAGGAGTAGAAGGGAGTTCCACTGTGTTAGGGTGAGTAGAAGGGAGTTCCACTGGGTTAGGGTGAGTAGAAGGAGTTCCACTGGGTTAGGGTGAGTGGTAGAAGGGAGTTCCACTGGGTTAGGGTGAGGAGTAGAAGGGAGTTCCACTGGGTTAGGGTAAGGAGTAGAAGGGAGTTCCACTGGGTTTAGGGTGAGTGGTAGAAGGGAGTTCCACTGGGTTAGTGTGAGTAGTAGAAGGGAGTTCCACTGGGTTAGGGTGAGTGATAGAAGGGAGTTCCACTGGGTTAGGGTGAGGAGTAGAAGGGAGTTCCACTGGGTTAGGGTAAGGAGTAGAAGGGAGTTCCACTGGGTTAGGGTGAGTGATAGAAGGAGTTCCACTGGGTTAGGGTGAGGAGTAGAAGGGAGTTCCACTGGGTTAGGGTGAGTGGTAGAAGGGAGTTCCACTGGGTTAGGGTGAGGAGTAGAAGGGAGTTCCACTGGGTTAGGGTGAGTAGAAGGGAGTTCCACTGGGTTAGGGTGAGGAGTAGAAGGGAGTTCCACTGGGTTAGGGTAAGGAGTAGAAGGGAGTTCCACTGGGTTAGGGTGAGATTTCTGTTGAGGTGGGAATAGAGAATATTTCTGTTCAAAATAACCAAGGAAAAGTCCAGCCAATTTTTTCAGTGAGATTTGGAATTTGATTTAACCTTTAAAATGTAAAAAATGGAGACATGGATACTTACTGTACAGTAATATAATATACTGTGGTTGCTTAGTACCGAATAGGTTAAAATGACTTAGCAGTACAGAAAGAATGCCACATTGCTTTTAGCGGCTGGAAAGTTAACAGTACATTTACACACGGAGTCAATTTGATGATCCTCTTTCACAGTAGTCAGCAGGATAGGGAGAGCTTTGCTTTATGGTAAATCTTTCTCTCTCTTCACTCTCTTCTCTCTCTTCTTCACTCTCTTCTCTCTCTTCTTCACTCTCTTCTCTCTCTCTTCACTCTCTTCTCTCTCTTCTTCACTCTCTTCTCTCTCTATTCTTCACTCTCTTCTCTCTCTTCTTCACTCTCTTCTCTCTCTCTTCACTCTCTTCTCTTCTCTCTCTCTCTTCTCTCTCTTCTTCTCTCTCTTCTCTCTCTTCTCTCTCTCTTCTTCTCTCTTCTCTCTCTCTTCACTCTCTTCTCTCTCTTCTTCTCTCTTCTCTCTCTCTCTCTCTCTTCTCTCTCTTTCTCTCTTCTCTCTTCTCTCTCTCACTCTCTCTCTTTTCACTCTCTTCTCTTCTTCTCTCTCTCTTCTCTCTTCTCTCTTCTCTCTCTTCACTCTCTTCTCTCTCTCTCTTCTCTCTCTCTTCTCTCTTCTCTCTCTTCTCTCTCTTCTCTCTCTTTTCACTCTCTTCTCTCTCTCTTCACTCTCTTCACTCTCTTCTCTCTCTCTCTTCTCTCTCTTCTCTCTCTTCACTCTCTTCTCTCTCTCTTCTCTCTTCTCTCTCTTCTCTCTCTCTTCACTCTCTTCTCTCTCTTCTCTCTTCTCTCTCTCTCTTCACTCTCTTCTCTCTCTCTTCACTCTCTTTTCACTCTCTTCTCTCTCTCTCTTCTCTCTTCTTCTCTCTCTTCTCTCTCCTTCTCTCTTCTCTCTCTCTTCACTCTCTTCTCTCTCTCTTCACTCTCTTCTCTCTCTCTCTTCTCTCTTTCTCTCTCTCTCCTCTCTCTCTTTTCACTCTCTTCTCTCTCTCTTCACTCTCTTCTCTCTTCTCTCTCTCTCTTCACTCTCTTCTCTCTCTTCTTCTCTCTCTTCTCTCTCCTCTCTCTCTTCACTCTCTTCTCTCTCTTCTTCTCTCTCTTCTTCTCTCTTCTCTTCTCTCTTCTCTCTTCTTCTCTCTCTTCTCTCTCTTCTCTCTCTCTTCTCTCTCTTTCTCTTCTTCTCTCCTTCACTCTCTTCTCTCTCCTTCACTCTCTTCTCTCTCTCTTCTCTCTCTTCTTCTCTCTTCTTCTCTCTTCTCTCTCTTCTTCACTCTCTTCTCTCTCTCTTCACTCTCTTCACTCTCTTCTCTCTCTCTTCACTCTCTTCTCTCTCTTCTTCTCTCTCTTCACTCTCTCTTCACTCTCTTCTCACTCTCTCTTCTCTTTCTTCTCCCCCTCTCTCTCTTCTCTCTCTTCTTCTCTCTCTTCTTCTCTCACTTCTCTCTCTTCTTCTCTCTTCTCTCTCTCTTCACTCTCTTCTCTCTTCTTCTCTCTCTTCTCTCTCTTCTCTCTTCTTCTCTCTTCTCTCTCTTCTTCTCTCTCTTCTCTCTCTTCTTTCTCTTCTTCTCTCTTCTCTCTCTTCTTCACTCTCTTCTCTCTCTTCTTCACTGTCTCTCTCTGTTGCTTTAGGATCATGAGTTAGGCACCATTTTACTGAGAGGAACATTCTTAAGTACCCCTTGTCTCTTTATGTTTTAGTTTGTGGTATTTCTCTCATACCTAGAAGAACTAAGAAGAAATGTATTTTTTTCTGAAAGAACTTCATTTGTTGAGCTTTGTTTAAAAAAAAACACTACAAATATTTGTATTTTTTCAAAATGTAGACATTAATTATTGGATTAATCTGAATTTAGGTGCAATGACTTTCATTTGGATTGATCAGCGTGTGAACTTCGTCTGGGGCTTAGTTGGTAGAGCATCTTATAAAGCCAGGATAGTTGGTTTGATTGCTAGCCCTAAAATGGCGCCGGAAGAAATGGCAGTAATTTTACGGGCGTCCAACCAATGGTGCTGTTATGTGGGTTTTTTTCACGTTATTTGTAAATTATTTTGTACATAATGTTTCTGCAACCGTATCTTATATCTTATGGTAGAAAAGAGCTTCTGGATATCAGGACAGCGATCACTCACCTCGGATTAGACAAAGAGCTTCTGGATATCAGGACAGCGATCACTCACCTCAGATTAGACAAAGAGCTTCTGGATATCAGGACAGCGATCACTCACCTCGGATTAGACAAAGAGCTTCTGGATATCAGGACAGCGATCACTCACCTCAGATTAGACAAAGAGCTTCTGGATATCAGGACAGCGATCACTCACCTCGGATTAGACAAAGAGCTTCTGGATATCAGGACAGCGATCACTCACCTCGGATTAGACAAAGAGCTTCTGGATATCAGGACAGTGATCACTCACCTCAGATTAGACAAAGAGCTTCTGGATATCAGGACTGTGATCACTCACCTCGGATTAGACAAAGAGCTTCTGGATATCAGGACAGCGATCACTCACCTCGGATTAGACAAAGAGCTTCTGGATATCAGGACAGCGATCACTCACCTCAGATTAGATAAAGAGCTTCTGGATATCAGGACAGCGATCACTCACCTCGGATTAGATGAAGAGCTTCTGGATATCAGGACAGCGATCACTCACCTCGGATTAGACAAAGAGCTTCTGGATATCAGGACAGAGATCACTCACCTCGGATTAGACAAAGAGCTTCTAGATATCAGGACAGAGATCACTCACCTCGGATTAGACAAAGAGCTTCTGGATATCAGGACAGCGATCACTCACCTCGGATTAGACAAAGAGCTTCTGGATATCAGGACAGAGATCACTCACCTCGGATTAGATAAAGAGCTTCTGGATATCAGGACAGTGATCACTCACCTCAGATTAGACAAAGAGCTTCTGGATATCAGGACAGCGATCACTCACCTCAGATTAGACAAAGAGCTTCTGGATATCAGGACAGCGATCACTCACCTCAGATTAGACAAAGAGCTTCTGGATATCAGGACAGCGATCACTCACCTCGGATTAGATAAAGAGCTTCTGGATATCAGGACAGCGATCACTCACCTCGGATTAGATGAAGAGCTTCTGGATATCAGGACAGCGATCACTCACCTCGGATTAGACAAAGAGCTTCTGGATATCAGGACAGAGATCACTCACCTCGGATTAGACAAAGAGCTTCTAGATATCAGGACAGAGATCACTCACCTCGGATTAGACAAAGAGCTTCTGGATATCAGGACAGCGATCACTCACCTCGGATTAGACAAAGAGCTTCTGGATATCAGGACAGCGATCACTCACCTCGGATTAGACAAAGAGCTTCTGGATATCAGGACAGTGATCACTCACCTCGGATTAGACAAAGAGCTTCTGGATATCAGGACAGAGATCACTCACCTCGGATTAGACAAAGAGCTTCTGGATATCAGGACAGCGATCACTCACCTCGGATTAGACGAAGAGCTTCTGGATATCAGGACTGTGATCACTCACCTCGGATTAGATGAAGAGCTTCTGGATATCAGGACAGCGATCACTCACCTCGGATTAGACAAAGAGCTTCTGGATATCAGGACAGCGATCACTCACCTCAGATTAGACAAAGAGCTTCTGGATATCAGGACAGCGATCACTCACCTCGGATTAGACAAAGAGCTTCTGGATATCAGGACAGCGATCACTCACCTCGGATTAGACAAAGAGCTTCTGGATATCAGGACAGCGATCACTCACCTCGGATTAGACAAAGAGCTTCTGGATATCAGGACAGCGATCACTCACCTCAGATTAGACAAAGAGCTTCTGGATATCAGGACAGCGATCACTCACCTCAGATTAGACAAAGAGCTTCTGGATATCAGGACAGCGATCACTCACCTCAGATTAGACAAAGAGCTTCTGGATATCAGGACAGCGATCACTCACCTCAGATTAGACAAAGAGCTTCTGGATATCAGGACAGAGATCACTCACCTCGGATTAGATGAAGAGCTTCTGGATATCAGGACAGCGATCACTCACCTCGGATTAGACAAAGAGCTTCTGGATATCAGGACAGCGATCACTCACCTCAGATTAGACAAAGAGCTTCTGGATATCAGGACAGCGATCACTCACCTCGGATTAGATGAAGAGCTTCTGGATATCAGGACAGCGATCACTCACCTCGGATTAGACACAGAGCTTCTGGATATCAGGACAGCGATCACTCACCTCGGATTAGACAAAGAGCTTCTGGATATCAGGACTGCGATCACTCACCTCAGATTAGACAAAGAGCTTCTGGATATCAGGACTGCGATCACTCACCTCAGATTAGACAAAGAGCTTCTGGATATCAGGACTGCGATCACTCACCTCGGATTAGTTGAAGATTTCTTCTTCAACAAGCAAGACTCACAGGAGATTCTCCAAACACCCGACAAGGCCAACATCCCTGTTATTTTTAAGAGGAGGAAACGTAGGTACAGGGGACACAGAACCGGATGCCTCGTGAGGACCCGCAGAAGGTGAGTGGGAAAGCTAACGTTACCGTCAATATTATTCACCAACAGCGCTCCTAGTGGCCGGAGAATTTAATGCAGGGAACTTAAATCAGTTCTACCAAATTTCGATCAACATGTTAAATGTGCAGAGGGGAAAAAATTCCAGATCACCTGTACTCCACACACAGAGACGCATACTAAGCTCTCCCTCGCCCTCCATTTGATAAATCCAACCACAACTCTATCCTCCTGAATCCTGCTTACAAGCAAAAATTAAAGCAGGAAGCACCAGTGACTCAGTCTATGAAATAAGTGGTCAGATGAAGCAGATGCTAAACTACAGGACTGTTTTGCTATCACAGACTGGAACATGTTCTGGGATTCTTCTGATGGCATTGAGGAATACACCACATCAGTCACTGGCTTCATCAAGAAGTGCACTGAGGACGTCGTCCCCACATTGACTGTACGTACATACCGCAACCAGAAGCCATGGATGACAGGCAACATTTACAGGTGCGGGACTTACAGAGGGTGGTGAAACGTACAGGGTAGTGTGTATGGCCCAATACACTGTGACCAAGCATGCTGCCGTCCAGGACCTCTACACCAGGCGGTGTCAGAGGAAGACCCTAAATCTAAAGACTCCAGACATCACATTCATAGATTGTTCTCTCTACTACCGCATGGCAGGCGGTACCGGAGTGCCAAGTCTAGGACAAAAAGGCTTCTCAACAGTTTTTAGCCCCAAGCCATAAGACTCCTGAACAGGTAATCAAATGGCTTCCCGGACTATTTGCATTGTGTGCCTCCCCAACCTCTCTTTTACGCTGCTGCTACTCTCTGTTTATCCAATACGCATAGTCACTTTAACTGTACATTCATGTACATAACACCTCAATTTGCCCGACCAACCAGTGCTACCGCACATTGGCTAACTGAGCTATCTGCATTGTGTCCCGCCACCCACCAACCGCCAACCTCTCTTTTACTCTGCTGCTACTCTCTGTTCATCATATATGCATAGTCACTTTAACCATATCTACATGTACATACTACCTCAATCAGCCTGACTAACCAGTGTCTGTATGTAGCCGCAATACTTTAAATAGCCTCTCTACTGTATATAGCCTCTCTACTGTATATAGCCCCTCTACTGTATATAACCTCTCTACTGTATATAGCCTCTCTACGGTATATAGCCTCTCTACGGTATATAGCCTCTCTACTGTATATAGCCTCTCTACTGTATATAGCCTCTCTACTGTATATAGCCTCTCTACTGTATATAGCCTCTCTACTGTATATAACCTCTCTACTGTATATAGCCTCTCTACTGTATATAGCCTCTCTACGGTATATAGCCTCTCTACTGTATATAGCCTCTCTACTGTATATAGCCTCTCTACTGTATATAGCCTCTCTACTGTATATAGCCTCTCTACTGTATATAGCCTCTCTACTGTATATAACCTCTCTACTGTATATAGCCTCTCTACTGTATATAGCCTCTCTACTGTATATAACCTCTCTACTGTATATAGCCTCTCTACTGTATATAGCCTCTCTACTGTATATAGCCTCTCTACTGTATATAGCCTCTCTACTGTATATAGCCTCTCTACTGTATATAACCTCTCTACTGTATATAGCCTCTCTACTGTATATAGCCTCTCTACTGTATATAGCCTCCCTACTTTATAGCCTCTCTATAGCCTCTCTACTGTATATAGTCTCTCTACTGTATATAGCCTCTCTACTGTATATTACCTCTCTACTGTATATAGCCTCTCTACTGTATATAGCCTCTCTACTGTATATAACCTCTCTACTGTATATAGCCTCTCTACTGTATATAACCTCTTCTGTATATAGCCTCTCTACTTTATAAAATATTCTCTACTGTATATAGCCTCTCTACTGTATATAGCCCTCTACTGTATATAGCCCCTCTACTGTATATATCCTCTCTACTGTATATAACCGCTCTACTGTATATAACCTCTCTACTGTATATAGCCTCTCTACTGTATATAGCCTCTCTACTGTATATAGCCCCTCTACTGTATATAACCTCTCTACTGTATATAGCCTCTCTACTGTATATAGCCTCTCTACTGTATATAGCCTCTCTACTGTATATAGCCTCTCTACTGTATATAGCCTCTCTACTGTATATAACCTCTCTACTGTATATAGCCTCTCTACTGTATATAGCCCCTCTACTGTATATAGCCTCTCTACTGTATATAACATCTCTACTGTATATAGCCCCTCTACTGTATATAGCCCCTCTACTGTATATAGCCCCTCTACTGTATATAGTCTCGCTACTGTTTTTCACTGTCTTTTTACTGTTGTTTTTATTTCTTTACTTATCTATTGTTCACCTAATACCTTTTTGGTACTATTGGTTAGAGCCTGTAAGTAAGCATTTCACTGTGAGGTCTACTACACCTGTTGTATTCAGCATTTCACTGTGAGGTCTACTACACCTGTTGTATTCAGCATTTCACTGTAAGGTCTACTACACCTGTTGTATTCAGCATTTCACTGTGAGGTCTACTACACCTGTTGTATTCAGCATTTCACTGTAAGGTCTACTACACCTGTTGTATTCAGCATTTCACTGTAAGGTCTACTACACCTGTTGTATTCAGCATTTCACTGTAAGGTCTACTACACCTGTTGTATTCAGCATTTCACTGTGAGGTCTACTACACCTGTTGTATTCAGCATTTCACTGTGAGGTCTACTACACCTGTTGTATTCAGCATTTCACTGTGAGGTCTACTACACCTGTTGTATTCAGCATTTCACTGTAAGGTCTACCTACACCTGTTGTATTCAGCATTTCACTGTAAGGTCTACTACACCTGTTGTATTCAGCATTTCACTGTGAGGTCTACTACACCTGTTGTATTCAGCATTTCACTGTGAGGTCTACTACACCTGTTGTATTCAGCATTTCACTGTGAGGTCTACTACACCTGTTGTATTCAGCATTTCACTGTGAGGTCTACTACACCTGTTGTATTCAGCATTTCACTGTGAGGTCTACTACACCTGTTGTATTCAGCATTTCACTGTGAGGTCTACTACACCTGTTGTATTCAGCATTTCACTGTAAGGTCTACTACACCTGTTGTATTCAGCATTTCACTGTAAGGTCTACTACACCTGTTGTATTCAGCATTTCACTGTAAGGTCTACTACACCTGTTGTATTCAGCATTTCACTGTAAGGTCTACTACACCTGTTGTATTCAGCATTTCACTGTAAGGTCTACCTACACCTGTTGTATTCAGCATTTCACTGTAAGGTCTACTACACCTGTTGTATTCAGCATTTCACTGTAAGGTCTACTACACCTGTTGTATTCGGGGCATGTGACAAATAAACTTTGATTTGATTTGATAGACTACCCAAACATACAACATTATGCACGCTTGACTGTAAATCGCTTTGGGTTAAAGTGCTAAATGTCACATTATATATATATGTATCTTGGCACACAAGAGTTTTCACCATGCTGAAGCAGTAAATCGGTACTCCATCTCCTCTGTAACTGTTGGTAACGATCTGACTACAGTAAAACCCACTGACCAAGAATGTGAATTTAGAGAATTCTTTCCATCTAGTCTTTTAACATTAAACATGACGTTACCCTGTTGACTCCACACTCTGCCGATGAGACACATTCACCACAGCATGACGCTACCCTGTCGACTCCACACTCTGCCGATGAGACACATTCACCACAGCATGACGCTACCCTGTCGACTCCACACTCTGCCGATGAGACACATTCACCACATAACAGCATGATGTTACCCTGTCGACCCCACACTCTGCCGATGAGACACATTCACCACAACATGACGTTACCCTGTCGACCCCACACTCTGCCGATGAGACACATTCACCACATAACAGCATGATGTTACCCTGTCGACTCCACACTCTGCCGATGAGACACATTCACCACAGCATGACGTTACCCTGTCGACCCCACACTCTGCCGATGAGACACATTCACCACATAACAGCATGACGTTACCCTGTCGACCCCACACTCTGCCGATGAGACACATTCACCACATAACAGCATGACGTTACCCTGTCGACCCCACACTCTGCCGATGAGACACATTCACCACATAACAGCATGACGTTACCCTGTCGACCCCACACTCTGCCGATGAGACACATTCACCACGTTACAACATGACGTTACCCTGTCGACCCCACACTCTGCCGATGAGGGAGTGAGAAACACATTCACACATGCAGAACACGTTGATACAGCATTACACAGGCACCCAGGACTGATTATTTCAACAAATGTAGGTTAGTGGGTTCACAGCATAACCCATGACAACCTCAGAGTGTAAGGTTAGTGGGTTCACAGCTTAACCCATGACAACCTCAGAGTGTAAGGTTAGTGGGTTCACAGCATAACCCATGACAACCTCAGAGTGTAAGGTTAGTGGGTTCACAGCTTAACCCATGACAACCTCAGAGTGTAAGGTTAGTGGGTTCACAGCATAACCCATGACAACCTCAGAGTGGTGGTTAATGGGTTCACAGCTTAACCCATGACAACCTCAGAGTGTAAGGTTAGTGGGTTCACAGCATAACCCATGACAACCTCAGAGTGTAAGGTTAGTGGGTTCACAGCATAAACCATGACAACCTCAGAGTGTAAGGTTAGTGGGTTCACAGCATAACCCATGACAACCTCAGAGTGTTGGTTAGTGGGTTCACAGCATAACCCATGACAACCTCAGAGTGTTGGTTAGTGGGTTCACAGCATAACCCATGACAACCTCAGAGTGTTGGTTAGTGGGTTCACAGCATAACCCATGACAACCTCAGAGTGTTGGTTAGTGGGTTCACAGCATAACCCATGACAACCTCAGAGTGTAAGGTTAGTGGGTTCACAGCATTACCCATGACAACCTCAGAGTGTAAGGTTAGTGGGTTCACAGCATTACCCATGACAACCTCAGAGTGTAAGGTTAGTGGGTTCACAGCATTACCCATGACAACCTCAGAGTGTTGGTTATTCCCACATACTTCTGTACGGCAGTCTGTCCTGGGTTCAAATATTTTATTGTACCCATATTGCCAATCAAGCTCAGCCAAAATATGTTTTTATTATTTCAAAGTCTGATCGTTACATCCAGTGATTGTTAGCGGTGCTGTAGCTATGTAGCGATGTTTCTTTGTCGCTTTCCCACACCTGTCAGTCTGTCTAATTCTCTCAGAAGACTTCTCAGTGTTTTCCATTATATCACAGTTGGCTGTGGGGTTCAGAGTCGTTATTTTCCAGGGGTTCCGCTTCCCTGAGACCAAGTTGGGGTGGGGAGAGAGATTGAGAGAAACTCAGGGCTAACCAGGAGAGACACTAGACAAGTATACCCACAATCCAGTGCGTATAGCAAACACATGTGGGGGTCTGCTCTCACCTGACCGGCAGCAAAGACCAGAGGAATTTGGTAATATTCTCTCACTCTCTAAAAAAAATGTAACTCTGTGTCTCTCTCCTTCCCCTCTATCTCAAGCTCTCTTTCTCTCATTTTTTTTACTCTCTCTCTCCTTCTCCTCTTTCTCAATCTTTATTTCTCTCAAAAATGCAACTCTGTCTCTGTCCTTCCCCTCTATCTTAATCTTTCTTTCTCTCAAAAATGCAACTATGTCTCTCTCCTTCCCCTCTATCTCAATCTCTCTTTCTCTCTACCTTCATATATGACATTCCTTTTTCGACTTTCATCCACTTCACAATCCAGCTGATTCTAGGTGGCCCTATAAGTTATAGAGACTGTAATGTCCTCAGGCATGGCTAGTTTAAACAGCCAGACTGAGGGAATTATCAGGCAAAACAGTGCCATGGTTCAGAATGCTCCCCAGACCTCAGTGGAACTTCTCCTCACAGCAATGTGCAAGACAGATGTTTGCTTGTCTGTCTATCTACTGGCTCTGTATTGTAGACTGTACTGTAGACCCATACTGTGTCTGTCTGTCTGTCTGTCTGTCTGTCTGTCTGTCTGTCTGTCTGTCTGTCTGTCTGTCTGTCTGTCTGTCTGTCTGTCTGTCTGTCTGTCTGTCTGTCTGTCTGTCTGTCTGTCTGTCTGTCTGTCTGTCTGTCTGTCTGTCTGTCTGTCTACTGGCTCTGTACTGTAGATCCAGACTGTCCCTGTCCCTGTATGTCTGTCTGTCTGTCTACTAGCTCTGTACTGGAGACCCAGACTATCCCTGCCTGCCTGCCTGCCTGCCTGCCTGCCTGCCTGCCTGTCTGTCTGTCTGTCTGTCTGTCTGTCTGTCTGTCTGTCTGTCTGTCTGTCTGTCTGTCTGTCTGTCTGTCTGTCTGTCTGTCTGTCTGTCTGTACTGTAGACTTCCTGTCTTTCTGTCTTTTCTAACAGATGCTGAGATGAAAGATTACACTGCAATATAACAACACTAGTTACTAAGCATCTGAAAAGCATCTGAAATGATTGCATTGACATAATGTACAGAGAGTAGCTTCACAATCATGATTTTGGCTGCATCTGAAATTGCACCCTATTCACTATATGTTGCACTACTTTGACCAGGGCCCTATGACACAGGCTTGGTGTCTGCAGGACTTTATTTGTTTTTAATCATGGACTGTATATTCTCAATAAGACCTGATCCAAGATCCTGTCTTGTTGTTGGCTGATCTCCCTGTGTTTGCTCTCGGCCATGACGGTAGCCAAGCAGGACCTCTCGCTATGCTCTCTCCAAAAACACAGGCATCAGCCTAGATCTTTCACAGATACAGGGCTTCAGACACTAAGGAGAGATCATCAGCATGAATCCTTCATAGAGACAGGGCTTCGGGACTAAGGAAAGATCATTAGCACACATCTTCACAGATACGGGGCTTCAGGGGCTAGGGAGAGATCATAATATACAGTAGCCAAAGAGAGAGAGTTCATGACACAGAAAGCCAACAGTAAACAGTTACGTTTAAACTCAGCTTTGGATCAAATCATGAGACATTTATTTTATTATTTTTATTTTATTTTACTTTTTTTTTTTTTATGCGGATATTCTGATTGGTTGAGGAGTTGTTAATCCGCTGTTCTTCATTTAAAAAAAAAATTGTACGATTATTTTAAATATATTTTTTTTACAATACAGAACATACACACATATGAAATACAGCAAATCAAATGCACACAAATATTAACAATGTCACACCTATCCAGAATCCCCTGCTCACACCCTTATCTCCAGCGCCTGCATCTGCATTTTTTTACATTTTTTACATTTTTAATTTCGCTCTGTCGCTCACACGCACTTTCAACATTTAGTACATGTTTTTTTTTCAAGATGATTGACGAAAAAATAATGTCATGTCTTGAAATAAACAGATTAAAATTTAACATTTACATTGTGGAACTAACTTCTACTTCTGACAGCCAACTTTTGAACTGTGCCCCGTAACTTTTGGACTTGGTAGCATTCCCAGAAGGCACGGATTATTGACTTACTGTTAGATTTAAGGGGACAGTGACTTTACAATATTGGTCAGGTACAATGCTTTCGGAAAGCATTCAGACCCCATGACTTTTTTCCACATGTTGTTACGTTACAGCCTAATTCTAAAATGGATTAAATATTTTTTTCCCATCATCAATCTACACACCCCATAATAACAAAGCAAAAACTGTTTTTTAGACATTTTTGCAATTGTATTAAAAATAAAATACAGAAATACCTTATTTACATAAGTATTCAGACCCTTTGCTATGAGTCTCAACATTGAGCTCAGGTGCATCCTGTTTCTATTGATCATCCTTGAGATGTTTCTACAACTTGATTGGAGTCCACCTGTGGTAAATTCAATTGATTGGACATGATTTGGAAAGGCACACACCTGTCTATATGAAGTCTCACAGTTGACAGTTCATGTCAGAGCAAAAACCAAGCCACGAGGTTGAAGGAATTGACAACCGTAGAGCTCCGAGACAGGATTATGTCAATGCACAGATCTGGGGAAGTGTACCAAACAATTTATGCAGCCAAAACAGCCAAAACACAGTGGCCTCCATCATTCTTAAATGGAAGAAGTTTGGAACCAACAAGAATCTTCCTAGAGCTGGCCGCCCGGCTAAACTGAGCAATCGGGGGGAAGGACCTTGGTTAGGGAGGTGACCAAGACCCCGAAGGTCACTCTGACATAGTTCCAGAGTTCCTCTGCGGAGATGGGAGAACCTTCCAGAAGGACAACCATCTCTGCAACTCTCCACCATTCAGGGCTTTATGGTAGAGGGGCCAGACGGAAGCCTCTCCTCAGTAAAAAAGCACATGACAGCCCTCTGGGAGTTTGCCAAAGGGCACCTCAAGGACTTTTAGACCATGAGAAATTAGATTCTCTGGCCTAATGAAACCAAGATTAAACTGTTTGGCCTGAATGCCAAGCGTCACATCTGGAGGAAACCTTGCACCATCCCTACGGTGAAGCATGGTGGTGGCAGCATCCTGCTGTGGGGAGGTTTTTAGGACTGGGATGGACTGGGAGATGACTGAGCAAAGTACAGAGAGATCCTTGATGAAAACTTGCTCCAGAGCGCTCAGGACAACAGACTGAAGCAAAGGTTCACCTTCCAACAGCACAACGACCCTAAGCACAGAGCCAAGACAACACAGAAGGGGCTTCGGGAGAAGTTTCTTAATGTCCTTGAGTGGCCCAGCCAGAGCCCAGACTTTAACCTAATTGAACATTTCTGGAGAGACCTGAAAATAGCAGTGCAGCGACGCTCCCCATCCAACCTGACAGAGCTTGAGAGGATCTGCAGAGAAGAATGGGAGAAACTCCCCAAATACAGATGTGCCAAGCTTGTAGCGTCATACCAAAGAAGACTCAAGGCTGTAATCGCTGCCAAAGGTGTTTCAACGAAGTGCTGAGTAAAGAGTTAAGTAATATGATATTTCAATACTTGAAATCTTTTGTTTTTTTCATTTGTTTTCACTTTCTTTGTCTTCCTCTTTTTTTCTCTTTAGTTCATTTTGTTGGATGTTGGTGCAGTGGGGGTCAGGGGGGTAATGGAATTATTTTATTTTTAATGTGTGGGAGGGGGGGTTCTTAGATGGTTGAGGGGAACTTCTCGGGGAAATGTGGTGGGGGATTTTGGAGGGCTGGTGGTCTGGCGGTTGGATGCTTGGGCTGGTGGCTGATGGGTCGCTGCTCAGGGTCCCCTTTTTTTTACCTTGTGGGAAATCCTAAAAGTAGGTCTAGATATATCCATTTATGAATTTTTATACATTTGCAAATTTTTCATAAAATCTGTTTTTGCTTTGTCATTATGGGGTATTGTGTGGAGGTTGATGAGGTGAAAATAGTTTTAAGAATAAGGCTGTAACTAAATGTAGAAAAAGTCAAGGGGTCTAAATACTTTCCGAATGCCCTGTATATCAGAAGATCATCTGCAAATAAGTTTAGTTTATATTCATGTTTGGCAATCCAGATGCCTGTTAGGTTTGAGTCCTGTCTTTCTGCAAGGAGTTCAATTGCCAGTGCAAACCAGAGTGGAGAGAGAGGACAACCCTGTCTTGTGCCCCGTTCAAGATTGATTTCATCAGATATATGTATTATTTGTGTATATTTTTGCTTTAGGACATTTATATAATATTTGTATTAAATGTATTATTTCAGCTGGAAAGTTGAATGCCATTCAAGGCGGTCAAAAGCCTTTTCAGTATCAACAGTATTTATTTATAAATCCATATCTTGTTATTTAGCGTACTGTGTTAAATTGAAACATGTTCTTGTAATTGTTTCTAAGTGTCTATTTTTAATAAACCCTGTTTGATTGATATGTATCAAGTCCGGTAAGACTGTTGCCATTATTTTGCTTATGAGTGTTGTTATTATTTTATTGTCACAATATATTAAACGTATGAGACTCTAATTAGCATGGTGACTCTCCAGATTAAACTTTGAACTTTTGCAGAGTATGAGATTATCATTTCCCTAATGCTTTAAAAACATCCCAGATTATATCAGGGGGTCGGTTTTACTTTGTCCTTTAAGTCTACATTTGTAATTTTAATGGATTTTATTTAGTTAATTTACGTATTTACAATTTCTCAATCGCTTTGGCAAAAAATGTTGAAACACTGAGTTTGAAGGTAGGCCTTGAAATACATCCACAGGTACACCTTCAATTCACTCAAATTATGTCAATTAGCCTATCAGAAGCCTCTAGCCATGACATCATTTTCTGGAATTTTCCAAGCTGTGTAAAGACATAGGCAACATAGTGTATGTAAACTTCTGACCTACTGGCATTGTGATACAGTGAATTACAAGTGAAATAATTTGTGTGTAAACAATTGTTGGAAAAATGACTTGTGTCATGCACAAACTAGATGTCCTAACTGACTTGCCAAAACTATAGTTTGTTATCAAGAAATTTGTGGAGTGGTTGAAAAACGAGTTTAAATGACTCCAACATAAGTGTATGTAAACTTCCGACTTCATATGTACATGTATGTCTGACAGAATTTCACTGAGAATCAACTCATCAGTTTTGATCAGCCATGTGCATGTAGATATTGTGCTTATTGTAGACAAATGTATTTGCTCTTTCACACACATGTGCCAAAACACATGCAGTTTTCTTAAATTAATAAGAAATTGAAATCTGGTGTGAACAAGAAACTAATTGTTCAGAGATTTGAACTTATTTATTTTTATTTTTTTAAATATCATTCGAGAATTGAGAAAAACTGTTGTGCATTTCGGGTCTTGAAGCTCTCTGTTTGTTCCGTGAAGTGTATTTTCTGTTGGTGTAATTAATAATAATTACCATAATACCAGAGAATCATACAAAATCATTATTTCATGTTTTTTTTCCACAGTACATTGTTGAGTGCATTTGTGACTCGTTTCAGGAAACTAGGCATATGTCTCAATTCACAACATCACAGGAGAGGCATTTGAAAGTTTATTTGTATTTATTTTTTCTCAAAATGCGTATTATGGCAGAAATGCCTTCTGGAACATTTGAACTTTCATGTTCCTTAAATAGCCATGATTGCCTGAAAAAATGAATGGGCTGGACATACCGATGAGTTTCCGATTGGTCTGCTATGTAGCATGCTTCTGTCTATAAAATGAGCTGCTCGTTATATATGTATCCTTTCTACTGCATTTTTTCCCAGAAACATATGACATTAGTCATGGAGAACTGCAATGTGTTGCTGCTGTTCACAATAACATTGCAGCCCTGAACTATCGACAAAGGTCAGTGGGAAAATTGACTACTTTCTGAAGGGTGATTCTTATGGCATTGCTTGCTGTCAGTGTGAACCAGAGTTGTACAAACAAAACGGAAGCTATACAGGATGTCTTTTTTATTGAAAAGGGGTTGTAGACTGCTGTGAATCATTAATCCATGGGTAAGAGTCTAGATACCGTTTCAGATATAATACGTTTCTAATTTTGTCAGAAAGTTGTTTTCATTGCAAGTTAAAGTTTGCTGTTAGCTAAATAGCTAGCGTTAGGTGGCTGGCTTGTTAGCTAACATTATGTGTATGATCTGTGTAGTAATATTATTGCATTGCTAGTTATAGCCTAATGTACATTAGAGTATCTAGTTTGAGAAACAGACACCTCACAAGTCCTCAACTGGCAGCTTCATTCTGTAGTATCCGCAAAACACTAGTCTCTACGTCAACATTGAAGAGGCGACTCCAGGATGCTGGCCTTCTAGGCAGAGTTCCTCTGTCCAGTCTCTACGTCAACAGTGAAGAGGCGACTCTGGGATGCTGGCCTTCTAGGCAGAGTTCCTCTTTCCCGTGTCTGTGCTCTTTAGCCCATCTTAATCTTTTCTTTTTATTGGCCAGTCTGAGATATGGCTTTTTCTTTGCAACTCTGCCTAGAAGGCCAGCATCCCGGAGTTGCCATTGAGATGGGTGTTTTGCCGGTACTATTTAATGAAACTGGCAGTTGAGGACTTAAGAGGTGTCTGTTTCTCAAACTAGATACTCTAATTTACTTGTCCTCTTGCTCAGTTGTGGACTGGGGCCTCCCACTCTGCTTTCTATTCTGGTTAGAGCCAGATACATTTCTTTACCAACTACAGTTGGGGAAACATGTGTGGACCTGAATTGTGACAACTGCAGTGGCCAAAACAAGAACGAGTTTGTGCTCTGGTATTGTGCCTGGCGGACCATGCACAAGCTCCACCACAGATTGGACATTCACTTCCTGATCACAGGCCACACCAAGTTTGCCCCCGACTGGTGCTTCGGCCTCATCAGGTAGCTCTTCAGAAAGTCCAGAGTGAACACTTTGTCTGAGATTGCTGGTGTTGTGAAGAACATCACTGTGACAGGGGTCAACGTCCCACAGCTGGTTGGACTGGAGGATGGTACGGTGCTGGTGGAAAGCTATGGCTGGCAACAACACCTGACTCCCTACTTCAGACCGCTGCCTCATATCAAGCAGTACCAGCACTTCAGGTGAATATAATTTTCATTGCATTGTATGAGGCTATTTTTCATATCTAATCTTGGGAGGTGAATTGATGTTATGCAATGTTGTAATGTCATATTGTTTGTTATTTCCTGTTTTACAGTTTCAGCTGCTGAGCAACATTGACATCCTTCCTCCCATAAATGGTCTGCCTGTACAAGCACCAGCTGGACTGGACACATCTAGACAAACGTATATTTTTGAGAAGATCCGGGAGTATTGCGACGAAGAGGCTATGGACATCACATGCCCAGCACAAAAGTCAAGGGCAGGACAGAAATAGCCTCTCCGAATATAGATTCCCATGTTCGTGCGTGGTTCGGACAGACCAGTTCATCACTGGGGGAGAGTTCCCAGTCATCAACACTATCTGTCCACATGACTCTCTGACAGACCAGTTCATCACTGGGTTCCCAGTCATCAGCACTATCTGTCCACATAACTCTCTGACAGACCAGTTCATCACTGGGTTCCCAGTCATCAGCACTATCTGTCCACATGACTCTCTGACAGACCAGTTCATCACTGGGTTCCCAGTCATCAGCACTATCTGTCCACATGACTCTCTGACAGACCAGTTCATCACTGGGTTCCCAGTCATCAGCACTATCTGTCCACATGACTCTCTGACAGACCAGTTCATCACTGGGTTCCCAGTCATCAGCACTATCTGTCCACATGACTCTCTGACAGACCAGTTCATCACTGGGTTCCCAGTCATCAGCACTATCTGTCCACATGACTCTCTGACAGACCAGTTCATCACTGGGTTCCCAGTCATCAGCACTATCTGTCCACATGACTCTCTGACAGACCAGTTCATCACTGGGTTCCCAGTCATCAGCACTTATCTGTCCACATGACTCTCTCCTAACACACACACCATACGTTGCTGCTACTATTATTTTTTTATCCTACTGCTCAGCCACTTTACCCCTGATTGTATGTACATAACTACCTCATCTATCACCAGTATCACTGATATGGTTACTGATATTGTTCTTCTTCATCTGTAAATTCTTGTGTTATTTCTCTACTGGCATTGACACTTTTTTTTTTTATATATATTCACACTATTTTCTGTATTGCTACTATGTTATCTAATGTTTATAAAATATTTTTATCAGGACACTTTGTTAACCTGGATTTTTTCCTTATTGTAGACTACTACTGCTGAATGGGTGTAGACAAAGAAACTCACCAGTCGGTGTACCAAAACATTCTCAAAAGTGGGTTGTTTTTTTACTTTCGAAGCAGAATTACTTTCCCATTGTTTCTCACGTGCAGTGTATCATGTATCATTTTGTAGAGTACTTTTATCCAATGTAAAAATAAATAAAAAATGTTTGCTACATATGTTACAAAAGACTGAATCAAGGATGTCGGTCACATTTTGGGAAATAAAATGTAGTCAGTTCTTGAATAGCTTTTGTAGTTGAGAATAACAATCTCTAGGTGTCCTGTAAATTATTTTTACAGATAAAATTGTTCATCCTCTTTGGAGGCGTCCTTAAATTTGCCTTTTTTTTTTTATTGCTAACGTTTGCCTAACTTACCGAATGTAATATTTAAGTCGCATGCTAAAATAATAACAGTTTGTGTTTAATCTCATATAGCGTGAATTCTAACACCAGATTTGCCCCTTGTTGGATATACAATGAAAGGTACAATTGAACATTAGAAACGGTCTTCTTGGTCTGTGTGCTGGGATATAAGGGGAAGGGTGTATTTGTATTGATCAGGATGCCTACACCTCTGCTGTTACTACAGTAGGGGGCAGCATAGGCCTCTCCAACACAGCTCCTCTTTAAATATTACTTTCTCCTTCTTTAAATGTAACTCTTGCAGGAAAACTATATCTGCTGACAGATCTGTTTAAGTGTTCAAGAACCATATGTTTTTTTGTGCACATTCCCATGTCAAAATCTAAGTCTGATCCAAAGTCTGTAGAAGCAGATAACATTTTTTTAGTAGACAAGTCATATGAGTATGGTGGATATCCCATGGAATGGGAGAGTCAGAGTATACATACATAGTTATTATAGGCAGTACATATACACAGAATGTGAGCATGTGGGGGATGATTCATTTAACAGAGAACACACCCCCCCCCAAAAAAATAAAAAAAATAAAGCAAAGTACCTCTTTGCCTTTTAGGGCTTAAAGCTCCAACTCCTCTCCTCTGTATTAAACATGATGTTATTGTACATGCTTTGGAGAAAGACTTAAGTACTTGTTCCGCATGCGTGTTTCCCACCGTGAAGCATGGAGGAAGAGGTGTGATTCATTTAGAATTCAAGGCTGTTACGCACGCCTCTATGAAGAGGGAACGCAACACCCTGCTACAACTAAACTCTCCGTGAAGCAAAAAAGGTATGGACTGTAGGTGCAAGTAAGAATGACAACAGGCAGAATGTGGTACCGTTTACAAGGACTTTATTCCTTTACACAGTAATATGGGGAAAAGGGGCTGGACGGAACCAAAGCAAAGAAAGTAAATCTCAAAGCCCCCCTCCTCCTATCTTACCTGCCTACCCACTACTTACCTAATTTAGCACCACCTGGTGCCCTAACCAAAATACAAGGGGAGGTCCGCCCAGGTCTTACCTAGTGTGTCTAGACAGCGAATATGCTACGGGTATATGTATGCCCGCGGGCCTCTTGCCTAAGCACTCCCTAGGTGCCTTCCCCTTCCCCCCTGGGAACAAATGAAACAGAATATTAAACAATTTCAAACAAACTAAGAAACAAAAGGATGTCAAATAAGCTCTATCTGAGCAACAAACTCACAGAACATACCACTTTCCAGCAAAATCAACCTCTATCACAATCAATCTCAGCAATTCTCTCTAGCAAAAAAGAAGATCTCCTGAACAGAACACTGGCTTTTATATAGCTTCTGAAGGAATGGGTAATTGGAGACAGCTGTGTCTTGACGAGGGGGCGGGGTCAGCCCTGGAGTCGACCAATCAGCTGCTTGAGGGATTTCAGGAAGCCATTTCCTGAAATAAACACATGTAAATACACAAACTACAACACAATCTGGGGAACGTAACACGCCCACCACAAAAATTGCAAACCTAGTTTTGCAATAATAAATGCCAACGTATCCCCAGTTAGTAAACCCGTGATAGAGCGTCAGCAACCACATTCGCCGAGCCCTTCACATAAGCTATCTGTACATTATATCTTTGCACAATCAGAGCCCACCGCATAAGGCGGCGGTTCTGGTTGTACATTTGTTTCAAGAACACCAACGGATTATGGTCTGTGAAGACCACTACAGGCAAGGCACTGGAGCCCACATATACCTCAAAGAACTGTAAGGCAAGCAATAAAGCCAGCGTCTCTTGTTCGATTGTAGAGTACCTTGACTGACACGAGTTGAACTTACGGGAGAAGAAACTGACGGGCCGATCCACTCCGTCTTCATCTTCCTGTAAGAGAACCGCACCCACCCCCATAATATTAGCATCTACCTACAACTTAAAAGGTTTGTCAAAGTTGGGGGCGGCAAGCACTGGGGCACTACAAAGTAGCGCTTTAGCAGACTCAAAAGCGTAGTTACAGTCCTTGGACCACTTGAATGGTACCTTGGGACTAAGCAGAGATGAAAGGGGAGCAACTACCGTCGAGAAATTCTTACAGAATGTACGATAGTACCCTACCATCCCTAGGAATCTGCGCAACTGGCGGCGAGTAGTGGGAACAGGAAAAGCAACAATTGCTTCCACTTTGCCAGTTACTGGGCGCACTTGACCTCGTCCCACTTGTTTCCCTAAGTAAGTCACTGTAGCCTTCCCAAACTCACACTTGGCCAAATTGAGGGTTAAAGAAGCCTTCTCCAACCGCTGAAACACACTTTTCAAAGTGGAGAGATGATCAGACCAAGTAGACGAATGAATCACCACATCGTCAAGGTACGCAGTACAATTTGGCACATCTTCAAACACAATGTTAACTAGCCGCTGAAAAGTAGCAGGTGCATTACACATGCCAAAGGGCATCACAGTGTATTGTACAAAGTTATCTGGCGTAACAAAAGCCGATGTGTCAGAAGCTCGAGAGGTCAGAGGCACCTGCCAATAACCTTTTAACAAATCTAACTTACTAACTTAAGCAGCAGAGCCTATTCTATCAATACAGTCATCTAAGCGAGGTAGAGGAAAAGAATCAGACTTTGTAACTGCATTTACGCGACGATAGTCCGTACATAAGCGGGACGTACCGTCAGGCTTAGGAACAAGAATACATGGAGAACTCCAGGAGCTGTTACTGGGTTTTGCCATGTCATTCTGTAATAAATAAGCTACCTCACTTTTCATTACCTCTCTTTTCTTAGCATTAACCCGGTACGGATGCTGACGTATAGGAACAGCGTTCCCCACATCCACGTCATGTTCCAAGATGGATGTGCGACTTGGAATGTCCTGAAACACACTGAGAAAACTGTTTATCAATAGGATAAGATCCTTAGTTTGATCATTATCCAAATGTTCCATTTGAGAGGGTAACTTCTTCAGCATCTCTGAATTACATAGGCGTTCACCTTGCTGTAATGTATGGCGTAACTCCAACCCGTCCTCCTTATCCTCATCTAGGTCCCAGCCAGGCTTCAGCACCACCGCAGCCACACTGGAGACGGCGGGCTGGACCGGCTTACCTGAGGAGCTGTCGGGAGAATCACGCACATAATATGTTTTCAGCATGTTAACATGACACACACGGGAAGAACACCTTCGATCTGGTGTCTTTATCACATAATTGGTGTCATTGAGTTTCTTTTCCACCAGATATGGTCCAGAAAAACGTGCTGACAGAGATGAGCCAGGGATTGGCAACAAAACTAAAACTTGATCCCCTGGTGCAAATGAACGGCCAACAGCCTTTTGTCATAATGCAACTTCATGCGTTTTGAGACGAGGAGAGAGACTTTTGGGCTAACGCACATGCGGCGTGCAGTCTCTCCCGCATCTTACTGACATAATCCAACACATTTTTAGGGGCGCTACTGGGTGTAGGAGATAAGATATGCTCCTTCAAAACTTTCAGCGGACCCCGTGGGGTGTGTCCAAACACAAGGTCAGCAGGGCTGAACCCTAAGGACTCATGTATCGTTTCCCTTATAGCAAATAGGACAAAGGGCACCCCCTCATCCCAATCAGTACTGGTATACATACAATACTTGCGTAGCATTGCCTTCAGTGTCTGATGCCAGCGTTCTAGAGCCCCTTGACTCTCTGGATGATACGGACTGGAGACCTGATGGGAAATACACAATGTCTTTAACACATTTGAAAACAGTTTAGACATGAAGTTGGATCCCTGATCAGTTTGGATTACTTTAGGGAGTCCAAACGTAGAGAAGAACTTCACCAGTGCCTTCACCAGTCTTAGCCGTTATAGTACGGAGAGGAATAGCCTCTGGGTATCGAGTAGCACTGCACATTATTGTTAGTAGGAACTGGTTACCTGACCTGGTTTTCGGCAATGGACCTACACAATCAATTATCACTCTTTCAAACGGTTCCCCTACCACAGGAATCGGGCAGAGTGGCGCTCGTGGAACTGTTTGATTCACTTTCCCAGTGAGTTGACATATGTGACATGTTTTACAAAATTGGACCACGTCAGACTTCAAACCTGGCCAGAAGAAATGACGAAGGACCCAGTTATAGGTCTTTGTGATCCCCAAGTGCCCAGACCACGCCTGGTCATGGGCGAGTGACAGCACCTGCTGTCGGAACGGTGTAGGAACAACCACTTGACACACTTCACTCCAGTCATTAATGGTGTCATGAGATGCCCATTTACGCATCAAAACTCCTGCTTCCATAAAGTAGGCAGTCTGTCTAGTTTTAGCTTCCTCAATGGAAATTACCGAAGCAAAACACTTGCGAAGACTGGTGTCTTCTTTTGACATTCAATCACCTTCTCAGGGGTGACAGACAAAAGAATGTCATGTAATTGGGGCGCGATTTCGTTTTCCCCTGCCTTAGTTTTTACGGGGTAAAAACTGTCGGCAATGCAGAAGGAATACTCAGTGCATTGTCTTCTACCTCAACATTCTCAAAAATAGAACTAGCCAAATCCACCACATCTCCTAGCTTGCGAGATTGTGCCCTCGTTAACACACAAGCAGGAAAAACATGTGGAAATGCTTGAACCAATTTCTCATCTGTAGTTCTGATTTCTGGGTTGTCTACTACCTCTAACACAGGAGTGACATTACCACCAGCAATATCATTCCCTAGTAGCAATTTTACTCCTGATACTGGCAGTGTAGACACTACACCAACACGGAAACGTCCTGATACCAAGTCTGACACTAAGTGGACCCAGTGTAATGGTACAGGTACGGTTTTTGTCTCTATCCCCTGTAATATGACATGTGAGCCACAATACGTTTCAGGAGACCAGGGTAAAGCATCAGTAATGATTACTGACTGCGCCGCCCCGGTGTCACGTAGGATTTGGATAGGCTTTTGATCAGTTGGTTCTCCTGTTAAGGAAACATAACTGTCAGAGATAAACTGAGCATAGACAGGATCCGGTTTCTCAAATGCTGAGTCAATATCTCGATCCAATGGACGATCCAAAGACTTGACTAAACCCAAACTTTTCATTTTTGGGGACGGTGACTGGTACTGTTTCAGTTTATTTTTCAAAACTGGGCAGTCCGCAATCACGTGACCCTTTTGGTGACAGTAATAACATTCACGGATTTCTTGAAAAGGCTTAGGGTTGTCAGAGGAAAAGCGACCTGAACGAGGAACTGATGACGTAATCGTCCGGCCTTCAAAACGTGGTGCACCAAAGACAGTCTTGTGTGTCAAAGCATACTCATCTGCCAACACTGCTGCTTGGGCCAATGTCACCACTTTCTGTTCATTTAAATGAACTACAAGTCTATCTGGGAGGTTGCTTTTAAAGTCCTCCAACAGCATCAACTCCCGAATATCAGCAAAGGTGTTAGCTTTGCTGGCTGAACACCAACGACTAAACAGAGACTCTTTGTCCCTAGCAAATTCAACAAATGTACGGTGAGACGTTTTTTTGTGGTTCCTGAAGCGCTGCCTATAAGCTTCAGGCACCAACTCATAAGCCCGCAACACGGTAGTTTTAACTGTATCGTAATGTAAACTGTCTTCCAGGGAGAGAGCAGCTACTACTTCATGGGCTTTCCCAGACAATTTACATTGTAACAGAAGCGGCCAAACCTCGAGTGGCCAATGCAGCGCAGCGGCCACACGCTCAAATGCAAAGAAATAATAATCAACTTCCGACTCTCGGAATGGAGGGACTAAAGCTATGTTTTTACTCACATCGAAGTGGGCTTGATGATGAGCAGCTTGTGGAGTCGCACTGGAGCCAGCATCTAGCTCCAGTTGTCGGATCCTCACCTCCTTGTCAGCTTCTATTTTCCTAATTTCAAGTTCAAAAGTCATCTGTCTCTTTATCTTTTTGCTCCATTTCTAACTGAGCCAGCCTCACCTTCAGCCTAGCAGTCCCATCTGAACGACCCGAAGCAGAAGATAAAGGATCGAATCGGGTCAATGTAAAGGGGGTACGAGGAACCCCTTCCTCCGCCCTGTCCTCTGACTTGGCATCAGAAAGTCTACCCGTCTCCTCTCCTTGCAATGAGAGAATCCGTTCTCTCACTAAACCCTCCCTGACTAGCACCAACAGCTCAGCCTTTAGGGCTTTCTCAGGGAATACAAATCCATAATGGTCAGCTATAGCTACAAGGTCTACTTTACGAAACCTCACCAAACAATCAATAGAGGGCGCTTCAAAAAACTTGGAGATGGCTGAGGCAGCCATCTTTTACAATGCAGTCTCCTGAACACACTAACTAAACAAGTCATCCAAACTCACAACCTACCATCACACCTCAATCACTAACCACAGAGAGAGCTCAGAGCAGCAGGGTCCGGTGGGTTTAATGGAAAAATCCCGGATGAGCCCCCATTATGTTACGCACGCCTCTATGAAGAGGGAACGCAACACCCTGCTACAACTAAACTCTCCGTGAAGCGAAAAAAGGTATGGACTGTAGGTGCAAGTAAGAATGACAACAGGCAGAATGTGGTACCGTTTACAAGGACTTTATTCCTTTACACGGTAATATGGGGAAAAGGGGCTGGACGGAACCAAAGCAAAGAAAGTAAATCTCAAAGCCCCCCCCCTCTCCTATCTTACCTGCCTACCCACTACTTACCTAATTTAGCACCACCTGGTGCCCTAACCAAAATACAAGGGGTGGTCCGCCCAGGTCTTACCTAGTGTGTCTAGACAGCGAATATGCTACGGGTATATGTATGCCCGCGGGCCTCTTGCCTAAGCACTCCCTAGGTGCCTTCCCCTTCCCCCCTGGGAACAAATGAAACAGAATATTAAACAATTTCAAACAAACTAAGAAACAAAAGGATGTCAAATAAGCTCTATCTGAGCAACAAACTCACAGAACATACCACTTTCCAGCAAAATCAACCTCTATCACAATCAATCTCAGCAATTCTCTCTAGCAAAAAGAAGATCTCCTGGACAGAACACTGGCTTTTATATAGCTTCTGAAGGAATGGGTAATTGGAGACAGCTGTGTCTTGACGAGGGGGCGGGGTCAGCTCTCCAATTAGCCCTGGAGTCGACCAATCAGCTGCTTGAGGGATTTCAGGAAGCCATTTCCTGAAATAAACTCATGTAAATACACAAACTACAACACATAATCTGGGGAACGTAACAGTACTGTCGTCAGTTTTCATTACCTTGGAAATTAAAATAATAGTGTAATGTAATAGTGGGTCTACTTCAGGAGTGTGGGTCCACCGACAGACTGATGTGAGATGAGTGGAGGCCCCCGCACATACTTCAGAGAAGTGTCTGATACAATTGCATTGAGGTATAGTTAAATCCTTCCTTCTCTCTCTCTCCCAAGCAAAACCCATCCCTCTCCACATCCCCCTCGCAGTGTTCTCCCCCTTTTATCCCACCCAAACCAAGCTTGTCTCTACCTCACACTCTTGCCAACCCTTACCCTTAACCACCCAAACCAAGCTTGTCCGAACCTTCCATATTTTCCCACACTTCCTACCTCTCAGACACACTTAAATCCATCCACCCACCCACCCACCCACCCAATCATCCATCCATCCACCCACCCACCCAATCATCCACCCATCCATCCACCCACCCATCCATCCACCCATCCATTCACCCACCCACCCACCCACCCACCCAATCATCCACCCATCTATCCACCCACCCATCCATCCACCCATCCATTCACCCACCCATCCACCCATCCACCCACGCACCCACCCAATCATCCACCCATCCATCCACCCACCCATCCATCCACCCATCCACCCACCCATCCACCCACGCACCCACCCAATCATCCACCCATCCATCCACCCACCCATCCATCCACCCATCCATTCACCCACCCACCCACCCACCCATCCATCCACCCATCCATTCACCCACTCATCCACCCACCCACCCACCCACCCACGCACCCACCCAATCATCCACCCATCCATCCATTCACCCATCCACCCATCCACCCCCACCCACCCACCCAATCATCCATCTATCCACCCACCCACCCAATCATCCACCCACCCATCCATCCACCCACCCAATCATCCACCCATCTATCCACCCACATCCATCCATCCACCCATCCATTCACCCACCCATCCACCCATCCACCCACGCACCCACCCAATCATCCACCCATCCATCCACCCACCCATCCATCCACCCATCCACCCACCCATCCACCCACGCACCCACCCAATCATCCACCCATCCATCCACCCACCCATCCATCCACCCATCCATTCACCCACCCACCCACCCACCCATCCATCCACCCATCCATTCACCCACTCATCCACCCACCCACCCACCCACCCACGCACCCACCCAATCATCCACCCATCCATCCATTCACCCATCCACCCACCCATCCACCCACCCACCCATCCACCCACCCACCCACGCACCCACCCAATCATCCAAAGAGATGGTGGGTCGGAGAAGCATCGGAATAAAAAACTTCCTTCTCAAAGTTTTTTGTGCAGCTGGTGTAAATAAAAGTAGGCCACACTTTTGTGTGTAATGGAAAGGCATTCGCAATTATGAGTCCTGTTGATGTAAAACCTTTGTACCTACAGTTGACGTCAGAAGTTTACACGTACGTTGGAGGCATTAAAACTCATTCTTCAACCACTCCACAAAATGCTTGTTAACAAACTATAGTTTTGGAAAGTCGGTTAGGACATCTACTTTGTGCTTGACACAAGTAATTTCTCCAATAATTGTTTACAGACAGACTATGTCACTTATAAGTCACTGTATCACAATTCCAGTTGGTCAGCAGTTTACATACACTAAGTTGACTGTGCCTTTAAAACCTCTCTTGGGTAGGGGGCAGTATTTTCACCTCCGGATGAAAAGTGTGCCCAAAGTAAACTGCCTGTTACTCAGGCCCAGAAGCTAGGATATGCATATAATTGATAGATTTGGATAGAAAACACTCTAAAGTTTCCAAAACTGTTAACATAATGTCTGAGTATAGCAGAACTGATATGGCAGGCGATAACCTGAGAAGAATCCATCCAGGAAGTGGAATTAATTTAATGTGGCTGCTTTTCAACTCAATGCCTATACAGAATGTAATGGGTTAGGAATCAGATTGCAGTTCCTATGGCTTCCACCAGATGTCAACAGTCTTTAGACAAGGTTTCAGGCTTTTAATTTGAAAAACGACGAGTAAAAAGCCATTTTGGTCAGAGGACAGAGGAAGTGTGCCGACCTGATTTGGCGCTCTCCCGAGGGCGCGCCTTTTGTTATTTTTCCTTTCTATTGAAAACTGTTGTCGGGTTGAAACATTATTGATTATAAAGACAATAAACAACCTCAATCTGTAAGGCGCAAATAGCTTAATGAGAGAGCAGCAGTGATTCACATCGATGAGCTATGTAGATATCAATAATAAGTGATATCCGTATCACCATAGACCACCACTACTGTCATTCTTACCTCCAAGCGGTTATTCAAGTTGGATAATCTTTGGATGCCTACAGCAGTCGCACCGTTGGAAGACATATCTTGGACTGTAGCCTACAAAAGCCTATTCCTGCTCTTTTCCCACGATCCATCAAACACATTTGGTGTGTCATCATAGTTTTCTCTAACTGGTGGTCATCAGTTGGTGTGTCATCATAGTGGTCTCTGATTGGTGGTCATTATTTGGTGGGTCATCACAGTGGTCTCTAACTTGTGGTCAGACTCGCTCAGGTGGAACAAATTTAAACTTGAGCCTTTTTTTCAATGCTGATTTGAATGTCATTGAGAAAATAGAGAAGTGTCAAAGATTTTTTTTTCCTCAGAAACATCCCTTTCTGAATGTAAAAAGTAATCCTTGATGTAATCGTCTAGTTTTTCAAAAGTACCTGTAATCTGATTACAATTTAAAAGTAAAGTAATAGATTACAGTTAACGGCGTGTTTTTGTAATCCATTACATGTAATCCATTACATGTAATCCATTACTCCACATAACACCACAGATGTATCAAGTTTTGACGGAGCGTGCAACTGGCACACTGACTGCCTGAATGTCTACCGGAGCTGTTGCCAGAGAATTGAATGTTCATTTCTCTACCTTAAGCCACCTCCAATGTTGTTTTTAGAGAATTTGGCATTACGTCCAACCGGCCTACAACCGCAGATCACGTATATGAGATCCTGAAGCCCATTGTCGTGCCATTCATCCGCCGCAATCACCTCATGTTTCAAACATTGAGCATGTTTGGGATGCTCTGGCTCGACATGTACAACAGCGTGTTCCAGTTCTGACAATATCCAGCAACTTCGCACAGAGGACTGGAACAACATTCCACAGGCCACAATCAACAGCCTGATCAACTCTTTGCGGAGGTGATACGTCTTGCTGCAAGAGGCAAATGGTGGTCATGCCCCTACTTTAAAAAAAAGGTATCTGTGACCAACAGATGTATATCTGCATTCCCAGTCATGTAAAATCCATAGATTAGGGTCTAATGAATGTATTTCAAATTACTGATGTCCTTATATGACTTGTATCTCAGTAAAATCTTTGAAATTGTTGCATGTTGCGTTTATATTTTTGTTCAATATATTTACCAGTGTTTTTGCCCTTACAATAAGCCAGATTCAAGTAACTTACATAAATTCCATTACATTGAAGTGGCAGCAACAGCACAACCAATCGGAGATGGTTCTGGAAGTAGGCTCCACTCACTGCACCTACTCTGCTGTGGTTTTATAAAAGATTCTGCTTTGTCTCCAGTCATGTCACATTATGTAGAATTGCAAGAAATGTGTTTATAAAAGGCAATTGTTCTATTTATTTTATTGCAAATATGACGATAGAGTCATGCATTTTATTATAAATTAGATTGTTTCGCTCCTACCCTTGTCCACGGGGGTCTGTGTAACCACAACCTTCTGGCCCACAGCCCTGTCCACTAGCAACATTGCTATATTGCCATGTAATTCTTGAGATGAAGAGATGAGATGAAGAACAGTTTCTAAAACTGCATATCTTAGGAGGAAGAAAGAGACAATGAGAGGAAGTGAAGTAGAGTGACTAAGAAATGTATTGCAAAGTAGTGGAGTGACTAAGAGATGTATTGATAGGTAATAGAGTGACTAAGAGATGTATTGATAGGTAGTAGAGTGACTAAGAATCTGTTGAATCTGACAATTAATCTTAATGGTTGTACAGTCGTCTCAAAAAAAACTGTGAAGGACCTCGGCGTTACTCTGGATCTCTCTTTTGACGAACATATCAAGACTGTTTCAAGGACAGCTTTTTTCCATCTACGTAACATTGCAAAAATCAGAAGCTTTGTGTCCAAAAATGATGCAGAAAAATGTATCCATGCTTTTGTTACTTCTAGGTTAGACTACTGCAATGCTCTACTTTCCGGCTACCCGGATAAAGCACTAAACAAACTTAAGTTAGTGCTAAATACGGCTGCTAGAATCCTGACTAGAACTAAAAATTTGATCATATTACTCCAGTGCTAGCCTCCCTACACTGGCTTCCTGTCAAGGCAAGGGCTGATTTCAAGGTTTTACTGCTATTTCAAAATAAATCAGCCAAGACCTCAGAAAAATTATTGTAGACCTCCACAAGTCTGGTTCATCCTTGGGAGCAATTTCCAAACACCTGAAGGTACCACGTTCATCTGTACAAACACCATGGGACCACGCAGCTGCCATCCCACTCAGGTAGGAGACGCGTTCTGTCTCCTAGAGATGAATGTACTTTGGTGCGAAAAGTGCAAATCAATCCCAGAACAACAGCAAAGTTCTTTGTGAAGATGTTGGAGGAAACAGGTACAAAAGTATCTATATCCATAGTTAAACGAGTCCTATATCGACATAACCTGAAAGGCCACTCAGCAAAGAAGAAACCACTGCTCCAAAATTACCATAAAAAAGCCAGACTACAGTTTGCAACTGCACATGGGGACAAAGATTGAACGTTTTGGAGAAATGGCTTCTAGTCTGATGAAACAAAGATAGAACTGTTTGGTCATAATGACCATCGTTATGTTTAGAGAAAAAAGGGGGAGGCTTGCAAGCCGAAAATCACCATCCCAACCATGAAGCACAGGGGTGGCAGCATCATGTTGTGGGGGTGCTTTGCTGCAGGAGGGACTGGTGCACTTCACCAAATAGATGGTGGTTATCTTTGACACACTATCTCCCTGACTTTAGTAGTTTGAGTTACGAATGGAATATATATTTTTTCTCTTAAAAAATTGTAAAAACAAATGCTAGAATTATGTATAGATATAAAGATATATATTTTTTACCAAAACACCCATTGCGAACCCCCAGATGAGAATCGCTGCTCTAACACACAACAGAACACAGTAGATTATATATTGTGTGGCCGTGTTAAGGTGGATGTAGAAAGGGAGGGAAGAAATTAAATCTAATTTGTACCCAGCTACCCCGTCAGAGCAGTCTGGAAGTGGTCAGTAAGTGTGTTGACTTTATAAATGGGGGAGTGGGAGGGTTTTAGCTGGAAGTTGGCTGGGAGTTCTGAATATGTGTGGTAGGCAATCTTATGGTTGGCACCTGAACTCCTATATATCCCGAACCAATTTCCCATTCCCTATTTCTCAGTTTGATCAATTTGAACCGCCTAAACAATTTTTTGACATTCATGACCAAAAGTATGTGGAAAACTTCTCATTGAACATCTAATTCCAAAATCATGAGCATTTAATATGGAATATAACAGCCTCCACTCTTTTGGGAAGTCTTTCCACTATATGCTGAAACATTGCTGCAGGCACTACCATTCAGCCACAGGCACGTTAGTGAGGTCTGGCACTGATGTTGGGTGATTAGGCCTGGATCGTTCCAATTAATCCCAAAGGAGTTTGAAGAGGTTGAGTTCAGGGCTCTGTGCAGGCCAGTCAAGTTCTTCCACACCGATCTCGAAACATTTCTGTATGAACCTCACTATGTATTGTCGTGCTGAAACAGGAAAGGGCCCTCCCCAAATTGTTGCCACAAAGTTGGAAGAACAGAACCATCTTGCAATGTCATTGTATGCTGTAGCGTTAAGATTTCCCTTCACTGGAACTAAGTGGCCTAGCTCAAACCATGAAAAACATCTCCGTACCATTATTCCTCCTCTGACAACTTTACAGTTGGAACTATGCATTGGGGCAGATAGTGTTCCCTGGCATCCACCACACCCAGATTCGTCCATCAGACTGCCAAATGGTGAAGTGTGATTCATCACTCCAGCATTTCCACCAACGGCAGTGAGCCTTACCCCACTGCAGCTGACGCTTGGCATTGTGCATGGTGATCTTAGGCATGTGTGCGGATGCTCGGCCACGGAAACCCATTTCATGAAGCTCCTGACAAACAGTTCTTGTGCTGACGTTGCTTCCAGAGACAGTTTGGAACTCGGTAGTGAGTGTTGCAACCGAGGAAAGATGATTTTTACGTGGTACGCGCATCAGCACTCAGCGGTCCCTTTCTGTGAGCATGTGTGGTCTACCACTTCGCGTCTGAGCCGTTGTTGCTCCTAGACGTTTCCACTTCACAATAACAGCAACAGTTGACCGGGGGGCAGCTCTAGCAGGGCAGAAATTAGAAAAGTTGTTAGAAAAATTGGCATCTTATGACGGTGCCACGTTGAAGTCACTGAGCTCTTCAGTAAGGCCATTCTACTGCCAATGTTTGTCGGCTGTGTGCTCGATTGTATACACCTGTCAGTGATGCTGAAAGAGCCGCATCCACTCATTTGAATGGGTGTCCACATACTACTGTATATACTACTGTATATAATATCTTATAATATCTTATAATATATTATAATTTAACCAGGCAAGTCAGTTAAAGAACAAATTCTTATTTACATTGACAACCTATCAGGGAACAGTGGGTTAACTTCCTTGTTCAGTGGAACGACAACAGATTTTTACCTTGTTGGCTCTGGTATGTGATCCAACAACCTTTTGGTTACTGGCACCCACCGCTCTAACCACTGGGCTACCCCCCCCAATAATCTTCAAGTTGGATAAGAGTGTCTGCTAAATGACCAACATGTAGATGAAAAATGTACTTTCCTATTCAGTCACTGTAAGACACGAATATTTGTATTACTAGTTAGTGTAACGAAAGTGATTAGTCAGTCAGTAGCTTTTATTTCCTCTAAATGGAGTGTGATGTTAAATCTAACCAAAAACGCTAGAGCCAGATAGATGCCTATTCCGTGTGTGTTTCACATATCTGTGGGAGTCTGACAAAACCACAGTGTAGTGTGTTATGGTGGTTTGTTTCAAGTTTTATTGTCACGTGCACAAGTACATTGAAATGCCTTTCTTGCAAGCTCTCTCCCAACAATGCGGTAATCTCTGTGTGTGTGTGTGTGTGTGTGTGTGTGTGTGTGTGTTTGGTGGTTTCCCTTATGATAACTGAAGCTATACGACAGCCTAATGACGTCATCCCCTCCAACTACTATTGGTCGATAGACGGCTTTGGATTCAGCCGACGTAAGCAGCAAAACTGAATTCAGCCGACGTAGCAGAGAAACTGGATTCAACCGACGTAGCAGCAAAACTGGATTCAGCTGATATGGCAGCAAAACTGGATTCAACCGATGTAGCAGCAAAACTGGATTCAACCGTTGTAGCAGCAAAACTGGATTCAACCGACGTAGCAGAGAAACTGGATTCAGCTGACGTAGCAGCAAAATGGGATTCAACCAACGTAGCAGAGAAACTGGATTCAGTCGACATAGCAGCAAAACTGGATTCAGTCGACATAGCAGAAAAACTGAATTCAGTCGACATAGCAGAAAAACTGAATTCAGTCGACATAGCAGCAAAAACTGGATTCAACCGACATAGCAGCAAAACTGGATTCAACCGACATAGCAGCAAAACTGGATTCAGCTGATGAGGCAGCAAAACTGGATTCAACCGACATAGCAGCAAAACTGGATTCAGCTGATGAGGCAGCAAAACTGGATTCAACCGACACAGCAGCAAAACTGGATTCAGCTGATGAGGCAGCAAAACTGGATTCAATCGACGTAGCAGAAAAACTGGGCAGATATTACGGATACAGTAGTAAGTGTTTTCTCAAAAGTTGTCGTAAGTGTTTTCTCAAAAGTTGTCGTTACTAAGACCCTCCTCAGGTTGAAATAGGACAACTCTGGATAGTAATAAGGTCAAATCATAAAATCTAAATACTAGCATTTGTCTTAACAGTGTATTCCATTTCATGATGATGAACTCTGGTCATCCCCAAAACCAATTCTTCCTTTGGCCGCCTTTCCTTCCAGTTCTCTGCTGCCAATGACTGGAACGAATTGCAACAATCACTGAAGCTGGAGTCTTAACTTTAAAAGAATCAGCTGTCAGAGCAGCTTACCGATCACTGTACCTGTACACAGCCAACCTGTAAGTAGCACACCCAACGACCTCATCCCCATATTGTAACTTATTCTCTTGCTCTTTTGCACCCCAGTATCTGTACTTGCACATCATCATCTGCACATCTATCACTCCAGTGTTAATGCTAAATTGCCTTACCTCCCTACTCTTCTATATTTGCACACACTGTACATAGATTTTTCTATTGTGTTATTGACTGTACGTTAGTTTATGTGTAACTCTGTGTTGTTGTTTCTAGGAGGGGTGCGTCACTTGAGTGGGTTGAGTCACTGACGTGATCTTCCTGTCTGAGTTGGCGCCCCCCCTTGGGTTGGCTTGGCCTTGTCTCAGGATGGTAAGTTGGTGGTTGAAGATATCCCTCTAGTGGTGTGGGGGCTGTGCTTTGGCAAAGTGGGTGGGGTTATATCCTTCTTGTTTGGCCCTGTCCGGGGGTATCATCGGATGGGGCCACAGTGTCTCCTGACCCCTCCTGTCTCAGCCTCCAGTATTTATACTGCAGTAGTTTATGTGTCAGGGGGCTAGGGTCAGTTTGTTATATATGGAGTACTTCTCCTGTCTTATCTGGTGTCCTCTGTGAATTTAAGTATGCTCTCTCTAATTCTCTCTTTCTCTCTTTCTTTCTCTCTCTCGGAGGACGTGAGCCCTAGGACCATGCCTCAGGACTACCTGGCATGATGACTCCTTGCTGTCCCCAGTCCACCTGGCCGTGCTGCTGCTCCAGTTTCAACTGTTCTGCCAGCGGTTATGGAATCCTGACCTGTTCACCGGACGTGCTACCTGTCCTAGACCTGCTGTTTTCAACTGTCTAGAGACAGCAGGAGCGGTAGAGATACTCTCAATGATCGGCTATGAAAAGCCAACTGACATTTACTCCTGAGGTGCTGACTTGCTGCACCCTCGACAACTACTGTGATTATTATTATTTGACCATGCTGGTCATTTATGAATATTTGAACATCTTGGCCATGTTCTGTTATAATCTCCACCCGGCACAGCCAGAAGAGGACTGGCCACCCCCTCAGAGCCTGGTTCCTCTCTAGGTTTCTTCCTAGGTTTTGTCCTTTCTAGGGAGTTTTTCCTAGCCACTGTGCTTCTACACCTGCATTGCTTGCTGTTTGGGGTTTTAGGCTGGGTTTCTGTACAGCACTTGAGATATCAGCTGATGTACGAAGGGCTATATAAATACATTTGATTTTATTTGATTTGTTTTTAACACACTGCTTTGCTTTATCTTGGCCAGGTCACAGTTGTAAATGAGAACTTGTTCTCAATTGGCCTACTTGGTTAAATAAAGGTGAAATAAAAAAAGTAACATTTAAAAAGTAAAAAATAAATTAATCTCCTGCTGTATGTAATGTTCCCAGTGGTTGTCTACTGATTTCTACTGTATATTCTAGTCTGCGTGTGCTCTTTTCACTTACTGCCGGTAAATATGGGATTTTCTGTATGTTATATTTTCTATGTGGTGTGCAGTACTGGCTTCTTGGCCGATAAACATCTACATAAACATCTATTCCAGGGCTGACTTATAGTGTTAGGGACCACAGAGTTACTGTGTGGCTGCCATGGTTTCCACTAGGAGAACCCTTCGCATGACACGATATGAGTCACTCCCACCTCACTGGAAACAGAAATAGAATTACTAGAATGGTGACACACTCCACTGGACTCAGAAATATAATGACTAGAATGGGGACACTCCACTAGACACAGAAATATAATGACTAGAATGGGGACACTCCACTGGACACAGAAATATAATGACTAGAATGGGGACACTCCACTGGACACAGAAATATAATGACTAGAATGGGAACACTCCACTGGACACAGAAATATAATGACTAGAATGGGGACACTCCACGGGACACAGAAATATAATGACTAGAATGGACATTCCTATAAGATCTGAGAGGATATGATTAGGTATAAGCCAAATTGTGAACATTTCCACAAAGCTCTATCAGAGGGCAGGGTAGAGCTACTACCATGCTTACACCTATCAAATCCTCTAAGACCCACAACAAGTGCATAGTGCGTAGTGCTTAGGGTTTGATTTGGGATCGAGTTAACTTTCCATGGTGAGCGGCCATATTGAGTATAACCATGTGTGGCCCTAGTTTCCAAATCAACCCCTAAGCCCCTCCTCCCTAGGCACTCCTGTAGACCCGAAGGGATTGGATAGGTGTACGCAATATGACAAAATTCCACCCAGCCTATCAGAAAGACAAGTTCTGTATTGTTTATACCTATCCAATCCCTTCAGATCAACTGAAGTGCCTAGGAAGGAGAGGATTCAGCATACCATTTAAATTGCAGTGGTCAGAGGAGCTTTTTGTGTTCTAGTTATTTTAATGATATGACCCTCCCTATGAGTCAGGTCCCCTGGATCTTTAGAGCATTGTGACACTGGCATTAACCACCATCGATGTTCTTGGCATCAGATAGTCTGAAAACCCCCTGACATTTTGAATGAATTTAGAACTCAACCACAGATGCTAAGAAATTCTTAGATTGAGATTGTTAGATTGTTAGACTGTTAGATTGTCAGATTGTTAGATTGTTAGACTTTTAGATTGTTAGACTGTTAGACTATTAGATTGTTAGACTTTTAGATTGTTAGATTGTTAGACTTTTAGATTGTTAGACTGTTAGATTGTTAGATTATTAGATTGTTAGATTGTTAGACTATTAGATTATTAGATTGTTAGATTATTAGACTGTTAGATTATTAGACTGTTAGACTGTTAGATTATTAGTCTGTTAGACTGTTAGATTATTAGATTATTAGATTGTTAGATTATTAGACTATTAGATTGTTAGATTGTTAGATTATTAGACTGTTAGATTATTAGATTGTTAGATTATTAGACTGTTAGATTATTAGATTGTTAGATTATTAGATTATTAGATTGTTAGATTATTAGACTGTTAGATTATTAGATTGTTAGACTGTTAGATTATTAGATTTTTAGATTGTTAGATTATTAGACTATTAGACTATTAGATTGTTAGATTATTAGATTGTTAGATTATTAGACTATTCGATTGTCGGATTATTAGATTATTAGATTGTTAGATTATTAGATTGTTAGATTATTAGACTATTAGATTGTTAGATTATTAGATTGTTAGATTATTAGACTATTCGATTGTCGGATTATTAGATTATTAAATTGTTAGATTATTAGACTATTAGATTGTTAGATTATTCGATTGTTAGATTATTAGATTATTAGAGTGTTAGATTGTTAGACTGTTAGATTGTTAGATTGTTAGACTGTTAGATTGTGGATGTCCTTATGGAAATGTTTGAATGTAGAGATCAAATCAAATTTCAACGTTGATTGTCGGTGGCATTACTAAAGCAAAATGTACCTCTCCTAAAAGGGGAGCAACCAATATCAGATATCTCAAAGTTATATCAATAAGATTATACCCTTCCTGCACTAACCATGTTTTTGCATATTTCACAATCTAACTTCTAACTTCCTGAACAGCAATAACTTCCCTGGATTCCGGCCCGATGTTATTTTTCTTTCCTATGAAATCTATAGGAAAGAACGTTGCTACCTGTCTGGATGATGGTGAGTGGAAAGCTGCTGGCTTTGGAAACAATGACATTCCTTTAGAAGAAATGATTCCACATGTGGAAATGCGTTCCACTTGTTAAATGATTCCAGACAAGGTTTCTTTGGTCTAGCCTATCCTACCGTTTTCACACATACATGCCCGGATGTAGGCAAAGCTCTCTCTCACACACACACGCACACACACACACATGCACACACATGCACACACACACATGCACACACACACACACACACACACTAACTTGTGCGCGCCCACACACACAGACACACTAACTTGTGCACGCCCACACACACAGACAATCACACACACTTCATAAGGCAAGCATCCATAGGGTATTTGTAGCATCACATGTCTGTCTGAGGGTTGAGATCAGGACAAGACATGTCTGTCTGAGGGTTGAAATCAGGACAAGACATGTCTGTCTGAGGGTTGAAATCAGGACAAGACATGTCTGTCTGAGGGTTGAAATCAGGACAAGACATGTCTGTCTGAGGGTTGAAATCAGGACAAGACATGTCTGTCTGTCTGAGGGTTGAAATCAGGACAAGACATGTCTGTCTGAGGGTTGAAATCAGGACAAGACATGTCTGTCTGTCAGAGGGTTGAAATCAGGACAAGACATGTCTGTCTGAGGGTTGAAATCAGGACAAGACATGTCTGTCTGAGGGTTGAAATCAGGACAAGACTTGTCTGTCTGAGGGTTGAAATCAGGACAAGACATGTCTGTCTGTCAGAGGGTTGAAATCAGGACAAGACATGTCTGTCTGTCTGAGGGTTGAAATCAGGACAAGACATGTCTGTCTGTCTGAGGGTTGAAATCAGGACAAGACATGTCTGTCTGTCTGGGTTGATATAAGAACATAATGCCAACAAGACAATGAGTGAATACTTGTGTAAACTCTCTCTTGTCTCCTCAGTTTACATCCCAAATGGTACCATATTCCCTATATAGTGCACTACCCATTGGGTCTCTGGTCAAAGTAGTGCACTATATAGGGAATAGGGTGCAATTTTGGACACTAACCTCAGTCTTCATCTAAAGCTGCCAGGACCTCCACTGAACATTAGTGAAATATGTTTATAATGGGTTAGATATTACAGCAGGCTAAACCCTTAGTCTATCCGGAAATGTTTATAATGGGTTAGATATTTTAACAGGCCAAACCCTTCCTCTAGTAGAGTGTCAGGTTGTTTACCACATGACACTCTATAGAGAACCCTAATCTCTATATAGTGCACTGTGTTTTAACAGGGCTCTGGGAGTGGAGTGCTCTTTGGGACACAACCTGGGAGTCAGATCTAGTCAGGTCTATGGTTTAACAGGGCTCTGGGAGTGGAGTGCTCGTTGGGACACAACCTGAGAGTCAGGTCTAGTCAGGTCTATGGTTTAACAGGGCTCTGGGAGTGGAGTGCTCTTTGGGACACAACCTGGGAGTCAGGTCTAGTCAGGTCTATGGTTTAACAGGGCTCTGGGAGTGGAGTGCTCTTTGGGACACAACCTGGGAGTCAGGTCTATGGTTTAACAGGGCTCTGGGAGTGGAGTGCTCATTGGGACACAGCCATGAGAGTCAGGTCTAGTCAGGTCTATGGTTTAACAGGGCTCTGGGAGTGGAGTGCCCGTTGGGACACAGCCATGAGAGTCAGGTCTAGTCAGGTCTATGGTTTAACAGGGCTCTGGGAGTGGAGTGCCCGTTGGGTCACAGCCATGAGAGTCAGGTCTAGTCAGGTCTGTTTTAACAGGGCTCTGGGAGTGGAGTGCCCGTTGGGACGCAGCCATGAGAGTCAGGTCTAGTTTGTCAGATCGACAAAGAAATGAGGTGAAGTTATTGATGTTCATTTAGATCGGAGGGACCCACCACTGGTTATTTGTATAGACCACAGTATGTATTCATACAATAAGACAGGGTCATATCTAATTCCTACAGTATGTACTCTGAATGGCTAGTGTCTAGTCTTTCAGGCATTGTGTGCGTCCCAAATAGAACCCTATTCCCTATAGTGTCACTCCTGCTCCCACTCTCCCTCCCCGGCGCTCGAGGACCGCCCAGCACTCCTGCCACCGTCATTACGCACACCTGTTTTCCTCGTCACGCGCATCAGCGATTCATTGAACTGACCTGGACTCATTACCTTCCCTATATCTGTCTGTTCCCGAGGTTGTTCCAACGCTTCTGCATTATTGTCGTCATGTCGTTTTGTTTCCCCCATGTTCTGACTCCCTTCCTGTTCTGTCACTTCCATGTCCCTGCTTCTCATCTCCACATTCGGTTCTTACCTATAGAGTACACTAGTTTTGACCAGTGTCATCAGGGCTCTGGTCCAAAGTAGTGCACTACATAGGGAATAGGTTACCAATAGGTACGCACACATTGAGTTCTTCAACATTGAGATCGCACAGTGGAAAACAGTGACTTTCCTTATACTAATGGAAAACCCGTGTGCTTTTTTGTCTTTTTTCCTACGTTTAAAATGAAGGCTGGTGACTTGTCAGAGTTCTCTGTAGATGGACTGTAATTTAACGGCAATCCAAAAAGTACCCAATTGTCATACTTGTAAAGATACCTTTGATAGAACTCAAGTAAAAGTGAGAGTCACTCAGTAAAATACTACTTCAGTAAAAGTCCAAAAGTCTAAACCACCATTTTTGGAAAGCAGCACGTTAATCTCTATGGGACTAAAATGGAACGTATATGTCTGAAGGACGGGTCTCCTGGAACCAGGTTACAGTAAGACTATTCCTGGAAAACAAAACAAATCCAATCTAGATCCTAGATCTTCCTACTGTGAGAGGTTTTATTGGTACGGCACCGACACTTCAAAAACACATTCCATAAGACTCTGGCTCCAGGTCCAGAAAACTGGTCCAGAAATATTCACAAACGTCTTGTTAGTTGTTACCATTTAGCTATTCATTATTTTGTAGAGATAAACAACTCTAAAATATCACCCATCCTAATATTTCTCTAAGGTTTTATGGCATATAATTATATTGTACCAGAAAAAATATTGATTCCTTCAGAGAAACTAGAACAAAACAGGCCATTCATGTTGTAACCTGGAACCAAAAGGGTTCTGCTGTAACCCTTCAACCGGTTCTCCTATGGGGAAAGCCGAAGAACACTTTTAGGTTCTAGATAGCCCCTTTTTTTTGTACGCCCTATAAAGTGCACTACTTTTGACCAGGGCCGATAGAGCTCTGGACTAAAATAGTGCACTACATAGGGAATAGGGTGCCATTGGGCTCTGGTCTAAAGTAGTGTACTATATAGGGAATAGGGTGCCATTGGGCTCAGGTCTAAAGTAGTGTACTATATAGGGAATAGGGTGCCATAAAGTTCTGGTCTAAAGTAGTGCACTATATAGGGAATAGGGTGCCATTTGGGACTCAGACCATTGTCCTGCGTTTTGAGGGTGATATGATTATATACATAATCTACTTCGTGTGTTTTTCCAAACCCCCAGGACAGAACTGTTTCTTTGCTCTTCGCTGTGAGTGTACAGACGCTATCTAGAAACAATGGCAATATGGTTTCCATTTGAGCTGCCTCTTTTGTTTTGAGGTACAGTGACATCCCCCAGCATTTAAAAAAAAACTTAGTATACGGACTTATTTTGTATTTAGCAGTTGACACTGAAGTCAAGATAACAACATTTTTATGGAAAGTTTGAAGTAGCATTTTTTTTTACAATAACAAATGATTCATTGATTCAAATGTAGCTAGCAAAAACTTGAACATCTAGGAGGCTCCAATGGGTTGTTGACACAAGCGAACAGCAAGGAGAACATTTCCTGGAAATGTGGAGTGTTTTTATCAGGGTTTCTTTAGTGTAGTGTATTTATCAGGGTTTTCCTTGCATTGTAGTGTATTTATCAGGGTTTTCCTTGCAGTGTAGTGTATTTATCATGGTTTTCCTTGCAGTGTAGTGTATTTATCAGGGTTTTCCTTGCAGTGTAGTGTATTTATCATGGTTTTACTTGCAGTGTAGTGTATTTATCAGGGTTTTCTTTGGTGTAGTGTATTTATCAGGGTTTTCCATGCATTGTAGTGTATTTATCAGGGTTTTCCATGCATTGTAATGTATTTATCAGGGTTTTCCTTGCAGTGTAGTGTATTTATCATGGTTTTCCTTGCAGTGCAGTGTATTTATCAGGGTTTTCTTTGCAGTGTAGTGTATTTATCAGATTTTTCCTTGCAGTGTAGTGTATTTATCAAGGTTTTCCTTGCAGTGTAGTGTATTTATCAGGGTTTTCTTTGGTGTAGTGTATTTATCATGGTTTTACTTGCAGTGTAGTGTATTTATCAGGGTTTTCCTTGCAGTGTAGTGTATTTATCATGGTTTTACTTGCAGTGTAGTGTATTTATCATGGTTTTACTTGCAGTGTAGTGTATTTATCAGGGTTTTCTTTGGTGTAGTGTATTTATCAGGGTTTTCCTTGCAGTGTAGTGTATTTATCAGGGTTTTCCTTGCAGTGTAGTGTATTTATCAGGGTTTTCCTTGCAGTGTAGTGTATTTATCAGGGTTTTCCTTGCAGTGTAGTGTATTTATCAGGGTTTCCTTGCAGTGTAGTGTATTTGTCATGGTTTTACTTGCAGTGTAGTGTATTTATCAGGGTTTTCTTTGGTGTAGTGTATTTATCAGGGTTTTCCTTGCAGTGTAGTGTATTTATCAGGGTTTTCCATGCATTGTAGTGTATTTATCAGGGTTTTCCTTTCAGTGTAGTGTATTTATCAGGGTTTTCCATGCATTGTAGTGTATTTATCAGGGTTTTCCATGCATTGTAGTGTATTTATCAGGGTTTTCTTCATCAGTGTAGTGTATTTATCAGGGTTTTCTTTAGTGTAGTGTATTCATCAGGGTTTTCCTTGCAGTGTAGTGTATTTATCAGGGTTTTCTTTGGTGTAGTGTATTTATCAGGGTTTTCTTTAGTGTAGTGTATTTATCAGGGTTTTCCTTGCAGTGTAGTGTATTTATCAGGGTTTTCCTTGCAGTGTAGTGTATTTATCAGGGTTTTCCATGCATTGTAGTGTATTTATCAGGGTTTTCCTTGCAGTGTAGTGTTTTTATCATGGTTTTACTTGCAGTGTAGTGTATTTATCAGGGTTTTCCTTGCAGTGTAGTGTATTTATCAGGGTTTCTTTAGTGTAGTGTATTTATCAGGGTTTTCCATGCATTGTAGTGTATTTATCAGGGTTTTCCATGCAGTGTAGTGTATTTATCAGGGTTTTCCTTGCAGTGTAGTGTATTTATCAGGGTTTTCCTTGCAGTGTAGTGTATTTATCAGGGTTTCTTTAGTGTAGTGTATTTATCAGGGTTTTCCATGCATTGTAGTGTATTTATCAGGGTTTTCCATGCAGTGTAGTGTATTTATCAGGGTTTTCCTTGCAGTGTAGTGTACGCATAGCGGACGCATTCAGTCCCATTCAATGTTCTATTTCCCCTAACCCCTAACCCTAAACCTGACCTTAACCTGTACTCTTACCCTAACCCTAACCTTGACCCTAACCCTAACCTTGACCCTAACCCTAACCTTGACCCCATAACTAACCCTAGCTCCTAACCCTAACCCTGTAACTAACCCTAGCTCCTAACCCTAACCCTATAACGAACCCTAGCTCCTAACCCTAACCCTATAACTAACCCTAGCTCCTAACCCTAACCCTATAACTAACGCTAACCCTAAACCTAACCCTAGCCCCTAACCCTTAACGTAATCCTAACCCTAACACTAATTCTAGCCTTAACCCTAAACCTAACCCTAGCTCCTACCCCTTAATGTAATTCTAATCCTAACCCTAACACTAATTCTAGTCTTAACCCTAAACCTAACCCTAGCTCCTACGCCTTAATGTAATTCTAATCCTAACCCTAACACTAATTCTAGCCTTAACCCTAAACCCCCTAGAATTAGCATTTGAACTCGTGGGGACTAACAAAAAGTCACCAATTGGTCACATTTTTGTCAGTTTACAATTATTGTGCTACAATTATTGTGCTGAGAGATCAGCAGCACAACCAGGGGCTCAAGTCGTCCGGGAGGGGAGACACAGAAAGAGGGAGAGCAGAGAGAGAGACAGAGACAGAGACAGAGACAGAGACAGAGAGAGAGAGAGAGAGAGAGAGAGAGAGAGAGAGAGAGAGAGAGAGAGAGAAAAGAGTAGGAGAAGGATAGATGCCTCGGGCTAATTCAGGATGGAGGGAGAGAGAGAGAGAGAGCTAGATGGGGATTAGTAAGAGCCTACAGTACACCAGATACGAAACACTGACCCTATCCCCCGGCACATACTATTGCAGCATAACTACTGGGGATTAAGACAGAGGGGCTGGGAGACACTGGCACTGGGAGACACTGGCACTGTCCAACGGACAGGGCCAATCAGCAAGGAGTTTACCCAAGCACTTCGAGGCACAGTCTCCGATCTTGTATGGAAAGAATCTATACTATATGGTGCAATAAACATTCTAAAATGAGTTTAGCTGACAATGATATTAATTTCTAGCACCTTGTCAACTTGATTATTTTTTGTTGTATTTATGTCAGAATGTTTTTGTATTATTACATGCAGCTGAAAATAACTTTGGGATATTAGATCGGCGGTCACTCACCAGAAATTCAAGCAGAAATTAAACTTTTGTTGAACTTTCAAGGGTGGCTACAGGTAGCCTAGTGGTTAAAGCATTGGGCCTGTAACTGAAAGGTTGGTAGATTGAATCTCCTGAGCTGATAAGGTAAAAATCTGTCGTTCAACCCCTGAACCCCGTTCAACCTAAATGACTATTGCCCTCACATCTCTGATCATGAAGTCCTTTGAGAGGATAGATAAGATGAGAGTTCCTCTGTGGAGTTGGGAGAACCTTCCAGAAGGACAACCATCTCTGCAGCACTCCACTAATCAGGCCTTTATGGTAGAGTGGCCGATGGAAGCCACTCCTCAGTAAAAGACATATCCTTCATGTGCTCAGTTGTCCACCGGGGCCTCCACTCTTCTTTCTATTCTGGTTAGGGACAGTTTGCGCTGTTCTGTGAAGAGAGTAGTACACAGCGTTGTACGAGATATTCAGTTTCTTACCAATTTCTCGTATGGAATGGTTTTCATTTCTCAGAACAAGAAAAGACTGATGAGTTTCAGAAGAAAGTTCTTTGTTTTTGGCCATTTTGAGCCTGTAATCGAACCCACAAATGCTGATGCTCCAGATACTCATCTAGTCTAAAGAAGGCCAGTTTTATTGCTTCTTTAATCAGGACAACAGTTTTCAGCTGTGATAACATAATTGCAAAATGTTTTTCTAATGATCAATTAGCTTTTTAAAATGATAAACTTGGATTAGCTAACACAACGTGCCATTGGAACACAGGAGTGATGGTTACTGATAATGGGCCTCTGTTTGCCTATGTAGAAAATCCATAAAAAAATCTGCCGTTTCCAGCTACAATAGTAATTTACAACATTAACAATGTCTACACTGTATTTCAGATCTATTTTATTTTATTTTAATGGACAAAAAAATATATATATTTAAAAAACTAGGACATTTCTAAGTGACCCCAAACTTTACAACTGCATTGTATATTTCAGACTCTGACATTGCTAGTTGTGATATTTCTCAATTTCTTTATTTGAACTTTTTCCATTATGTGTGTATTGTTTTATATTGCTAGGTATTAATGTACTATTGGAGATAGAAACACAAGCATATCGCTGCACTTGTGATAACATCTACAAATCTGTGTACGCGACCAATACATTTTGATTTGATTTAGAGATTGTCTGTTGTCAATTGTTCTTTTCAGTAGAGTGGCCATTTTGTGTCATACCATGATATCTCAATACAGTCGCGTCAATCTACTGTGGTCCTCCTCAGGAGAAACCGAAGTCTCATCTGAAGCCGTATAGATTTTTGACACTGAGGAGTGTCTGAGGATCTGAGGAGCCATGACCAAATGTTTTCATGTTTTCATGACTGCCTTGGTGTGTTTGAACCATGATAGTTTGTTAGTGATATGGACGCCAAGGAACTTGAGGCTCTCGACCCGCTCCTCTACAGCCCCGTCGATCCTCGGCTCGGACAGTGACGTAGTAGAAGGAGACTATTAGCCAGGCTGGGCTGTCTTTGAGGAACATGGTATCTGATGCGTGTTTAGAATATCACAGACAATCCACATAGAGAGCATTCAACTCTAATCTCTCTTCAATCCACATAGAAACTCTTACACTCTCTTCAAGCTCAGTAGAAACCATTACACTGTCCTACTGTATAGATTCATCAGCAGAAGCCTAAGCGATGACTTGACAAAACATCCAAGTGAGCTGAGCAGAGGCAGGGCACACATCCCCCTTTCTTTCAGGTCATATTAAGCAGCTGGTAGAACACAAACACACACACACACACACACACACACACACACACACTGGGTAGCTGGTAGCCTACCGCTAACAGTCAAACATAATGAGCATGCCCAGACACACACACATTCCTCCCGGTAGATTTGTGGTCTGCAATGTCTAGTATGTATCCCCCCCCAACCATACACACAAACACACACACACTCAAACACACAAACTGTTGTTTAAGTGGATAATTTAGCACAGCAACACAGTGTGTTTGAGGTAACGTCTGCTGATGGGAAGTGAATGGGGTAATACGTATCAGAGGCTAGGAGCCTGGTAACAACCACATTTTATTACCATGTGACGTTTATTAGGCTTTCATTCACTAGATGTTGTCCTCAAGTAACACCAAGACGAGGGAGAAATATAAAACTATCAGCTCCCTCTTTGACTGATATGTATGAGCAACAATTAAGTCATCATCTCTTTGAGTACCAGCTAGGTAATAATCTCTCTGAGTACCAGCTAGGTAATAATCTCTCTGAGTACCAGCTAGGTAATAATCTCTCTGAGTACCAGCTAGGTAATAATCTCTCTGAGTACCAGCTAGGTAATAATCTCTCTGAGTACCAGCTAGGTAATAATTTCTCTGAGCACCAGCTAGGTAATAATCTCTCTGAGTACCAGCTAGGTAATAATCTCTCTGAGTACCAGCTAGGTAATAATCTCTCTGAGTACCAGCTAGGTAATAATCTCTCTGAGTACCAGCTAGGTAATAATCTCTCTGAGTACCAGCTAGGTAATAATCTCTCTGAGTACCAGCTAGGTAATAATCTCTCTGAGTACCAGCTAGGTAATAATCTCTCTGAGTACCAGCTAGGTAATAATCTCTCTGAGTACCAGCTAGGTAATAATCTCTCTGAGTACCAGCTAGGTAATAATTTCTCTGAGCACCAGCTAGGTAATAATTTCTCTGAGTACCAGCTAGGTAATAATTTCTCTGAGTACCAGCTAGGTAATAATCTTTCTGAGTACCAGCTAGGTAATAATTTCTCTGAGCACCAGCTAGGTAATAATTTCTCTGAGTACCAGCTAGGTAATAATCTCTCTGAGTACCAGTTTGGTAATAATTTCTCTGAGCACCAGCTAGGTAATAATCTGAAAAAGTGTTTCAGTTATCTTATTGCATCAAATGACTCGAGATCCATCATTTCCAGATGAGGTGTCTCCCTCTGTCTACGCAACACAAGTGACATTTTTAGAACAACTTTTTTTTCCTTGTGCTTTACAGTAACTCGGCATAGACCCTGAAAAAGAAAATATACACTGAGTATAGGAAAAACTCCTTAGAAGGAAGAAACCTCAAGAGGATCCTGGCTTGGAGAAAAAGAGAGAGTGGGGTGTGTGCAAATAACGGATTTGTATTTATCTAAGAAACTTGAAAAGAGACTAATTGAAAGACTTTTTAGCAGGAAACCAGAGCTGCTGGTGAACAATATCTCCTAGAAGTTTATGTTTTTAGCTGCTCGGGTTTAGCCCTGTTCAAGGAGGTAACTTTTTATAGACTAATTATACAATGCCATCTTGGTACTGCTTGGCAAACAAACACTTTGGTTTGTAATCATATGCTTTCAACTATAGAGAGTAGTTCCAAAAACTCCAGCCGCGCTAAAAATGGTAGATTCTACAAGATTCTTTAAGAAGTTATAGAATTTTCCGATCCTACCCTTCCATTCGTTCTGTTCTGTTCTGTCTGTACATTCTGCCTACTGTGCTGGAAAAACATCGCGTCCAACCAAGAGAGAGAGTCAGATTTTTGAGGTTTGGTCGTAGAGGCCTGTGTGTGCCAACACAGGAGGGGTCCTCAAATTAAAGTAATTAAGTTGGGCTACAGGCCCAGTTAGCAGCATGAGCAAGATCTCTGACATTTTCCTGCTGACCAGATTAGAGAGCAAACCTTGCTAGCCTTTCCGACCCTCTCTTGCCAAGCCAAGTTGTATCTGTACATGCTAGCCCCGGGTGGTGAAGGAGGAGGAGGAAGAGGAGGAGGAGCAGGAGGAGGAGAAAGAGGTTGAGACCAGGTGGTGAAGGAGGAGGAGGAGGAGGAGAGGGTGTATGGAGAGGAGGAGAAAGAGGTTGAGACCAGGGGGTGAAGGAGGAGGAGGAAGCGGAGGAGGAGAAGGTGTATGGAGAGGAGGAGAAAGAGGTTGAGACCAGGGGGTGAGGAGGAGGAGGAGGAGGAGGAGGAGAGGGTGTATGGAGAGGAGGAGAAAGAGGTTGAGACCAGGGGGTGAAGGAGGAGGAGGAAGCGGAGGAGGAGGAGGAGGAGGAGGAGAGGGTGTATGGAGAGGAGGAGAAAGAGGTTGAGACCAGGGGGTGGAAGAGGGAGAAGGGAGGGAGGGTATTTTTTGCTGTAGTATTGCTGAGCTAGCAGACAGCAAGTCTGAAGTCATTCTGGGCAACGCTGGTGTAAGACTGCCACCCTACACTACAGATCCAACCCCTCCAGAGCTTTTCATTTACAATACACCAAGCCTGTTGAAGGACAGGTAAAACACCAGAGTTTGTAAGGACCAATTGGGTCAAGTTACTCCACTAGAGAAGGAACAGGGTACCATTTGTGATGCAGCCTAGATTTGCAGGGCAAGACCCTTTGCCAATGTAAGGTCATTTGGTGACCCCATGCTCATACGACGAGGAATGAGACTGAGTCTGAGACTTGAAGGCTTGTGTAAGCTCCCCGAGCTAATGCCTAGGCTTTAACCTTTGAACTCATAGGGCTAACATAGAGTCCTGTGGTGTGCAGGAGACCATAGCTCGAAGCAAGTCGAAACGGCTGTGTATAGAGTGGGAGGTAGCCTAGAGAGCTAGGTAGGTAGACCTGAAACTGACTGGGAAAAATTGGGTGTGATTTTTGAACATTCCATGTTATCTACTGCTGTTGTGCCCTTGAGCAAAACACTTTAAGAACCACATCAGAGGAAGATGACACCACTATTTCAACATAATTGTGCATCCTAGAGAGGAAATGCACATTTAGGTCACACCTTGAAGAATGATGAAGGCTACTTTACAGTTGAAGTCATACATTTACATACACCTTAGCCAAATACATTTAAACTCAGTTTTTCACAATTCCTGACATTTAATTCTAGTAAAAACTCCCTGTTATAGGTCAGTTAGGATCACTGCTTTGTTTTAAGAATGTGAAGTGCCAGGATAATAGTCGAGAGAATGATTTATTTCAGCTTTGATTTCTTTCATTACTCAATTAGTATTGGTAGTATTGGTTTTAAATTGTTTAACTTGGGTCAAACATTTCGGTTAGCCTTCCACAAGCTTCCCACAATAAATTGGGTGAATTTTGGCCCATTCCTGCTGACAGAGCTGGTGTACCTGAGTCAGGTTTGTAGGCCTCCTTGCTCGCGCATGCTTTTTCAGTTCTGCCCACAAAAGTTATATGGGATTGAGGTCAGAGCTTTGCGATGGCCACTTCAATACCTTGACTTTGTTGTCCTTAAGCCATTTTGCCACAACTTTGGAAGTATGCTTGGGGTCATTGGGCATTTGGAAGACTCATTTGCAGCCAAGCTTTAACTTCCTGACTGATGTCTTGAGATGTTGCTTCAATATATCCACATCATTTTCCATCCACATCATTTTCCAGCCTCATGATGATATCTATTTTGTGAAGTGCACCAGTCCCTCCTGCAGCAAAGCACCCCCACAACATGATGCTGCCATCCCCATGCTTCACGGTTGGGATGGTATTCTTCAGCTTGCAAGCCTCCCCCTTTTTTTCTCCAAACATAATGATGGTCATTATGGCCAAACAGTTCTATCTTTGTTTCATCAGACCAGAGGATATTTCTCCAAAAAGTATGATCTTTGTCCCCATGTGCAGTTGCAAACTGTAGTCTGGCTTTTCTATGGCGGTTTTGGAGCAGTGTCTTCTTCCTTGCTGAGCGGTCTTTCATGTTACGTTGATATAGGACTCATTTAACTGTGGATATTGATACATTTGTTCCTGTTTCCTCCAGCATCTTCACATGGTCCTTTGCTGTTGTTCTGGGATTGATTTGCACGTTTCACACCAAAGTACCATTCATCTCTAGGAGACAGAACCTGTCTCCTTCCTGAGTGGTATGACGGCTGCGTGGTACCATGGTGTTTATACTTGCATACTATTGTTTGTACAGATGAATGTTGTACCTTCAGGCGTTTGGAAATGGCTCCCAATGATGAACCAGACTTGTGGAGGTCTACAATTTTCTTCTGAGGTCTTGGCAGATTTTTTTTTTCTTCCCATGATGTCAAGCAAAGAGGCACTGAGTTTGAAGGTAGGCCTTGAAATACATCCACAGGTACACCTTCAATTGACTCAAATTATGCCAATTAGCCTTTCAGAAGCTTCTAAAGCCATGACATCATTTTCTGGAATTTTCCATGCTGTTTAAAGGCACAGTCAACTTTGTGTATGTAAACTTCTGACCCACTGCAATTGTGATACAGTGAATTATAAGTGAAATAATCTGTCTGTAAACAATTGTTGGACAATTGACTTGTGTCATGCACATAGTAGATGTCCTAACCGACTTGCCAAAACTATAGTTTGTGATCAAAAAATGTGTGGAGTGGTTGAAAAATGAGTTTTAATGACTCCAAACTAAGTGTTTGTAAACTTCCGACGTCAACTCTACATATTCACTAATTGGAGTGGGAATTTCCACGTGGAGCTGATAAACATCAACAAATAGGGAAGTCACAGCTGTCAGTGTAGCTAGCTAGCATGCTAATCTTATCTGCTGTTGCTGAGGTTTCCTTAACTATAACATATGGTTGGTCCTGATTTGTCATAATCATTGATTTGGGGAATACTTCGCCTCAGATGGAAACCACTGGCCTATCTTTGATTTCGCTATCTATTTTTATCTCCAAAGATTTGTCATCTTCCATAAGTTGTGGCCGCGAATCCGCCATAGAAATAGTTAGAAATTCCTCTCGAGTGTCGCAGTGGTCTAAGGCACTGCATCGCAGTGCTAGCTGTGCCACTAGAGATTCTGGGTTCGAGTCCAGGCTCTGTCGCTGTGACAGGGAGACCCATGGGGCGGCACACAATTTGCCCAGGATCATCCGGGTTAGGGGAGGGTTTGGCTGGCAGGGATGTCCCTGTCCCATCACACGCTAGCGACTCCTGTGGAGGGCCGGGCGCATGCACGGTCGCCAGATGCACAAATCAAAATCAAATCAAATCAAATGTATTTATATAGCCATTTGTACATCAGCTGATATCTCAAAGTGCTGTACAGAAACCCAGCCTAAAACCCCAAACAGCAAGCAATGCAGGTGTAGAAGCACGGTGGCTAGGAAAAACTCCCTAGAAAGGCCAAAACCTAGGAAGAAACGTAGAGAGGAAACAGGCTATGAGGGGTGGCCAGTCCTCTTCTGGCTGTGGCGGGTGGAGATTATAACAGAACATGGCCAAGATGTTCAAATGTTCATAAATGACCAGCATGGTCAAATAATAATAATCACAGGCAGAACAGTTGAAACTGGAGCAGCAGCACAGCCAGGTGGACTGGGGACAGCAAGGAGTCATGATGTCAGGTAGTCCTGAGGCATGGTCCTAGGGCTCAGGTCCTCCGAGAGAGAGAAAGAAAGAGAGAAAGAGAGAATTAGAGAGTGCCAACCCAGACAGGAAGATCACATCAGTGACTCAACCCACTCAAGTGATGCACCCCTCCTAGGGACGGTATGAAAGAGCCCTAGTAAGCCAGTGACTCAGCCCCTGTAATAGGGTTAGAGGCAGAGAATCCCAGTGGAAAGAGGGGAACCGGCCAGGCAGAGACAGCAATGGTGGTTTGTTGCTCCAGAGCCTTTCCGTTGACCTTGCCACTCCTGGGCCAGACTACACTCAATCATATGACCCACTGAAGAGATGAGTCTTCAGTAAAGACTTAAAGGTTGAGACCGAGTTTGCGTCTCTTACATGGGCAGGCAGACCATTCCATAGAAATGGAGCTCTATAGGAGAAAGCCCTGCCTCCAGCTGTTTGCTTAGAAATTCTAGGGACAATTAGGAGGCCTGCATCTTGTGACCGTAGCGTACGTGTAGGTATGTACGGCAGGACCAAATCAGAGAGATAGGTAGGAGCAAGCCCATGTAATGCTTTGTAGGTTAGTAGTAAAACCTTGAAATCAGCCCTTGCCTTGACAGGAAGCCAGTGTAGGGAGGCTAGCGCCTACCAGTGTAGGGAGATGAATGGCACGGTGTTTCTTTTGACACATTGGTTCAGGCTTCCGGGTTAAGTGGGCATTGTGTCAAGAAACAGTGTGGCTTGGTTGGGTTCTGTTTCAGAGGACCCACGGCTCTCGACTTTAGTCTCTCCCGAGATTCAGCGCTGAGACAAGACTGTAAACTACCAATTGGATTCCACGAAATCGGGTGTAAATTATTGTTATAAATAAATAAATAAATGAAATAGTTAGAAAGAACAAGTCGAAGCTCTGGTGATAGGGATAAATATAGCAAGAAAGCTGATATGCGTTTTTCTACATTGTAATTGACATGGTGTAACATGGTAGGGAGGCTGCTGGCAGGCTTCGGTGCGCTACAGCAAAGCCCAGTCAGCCCGATCTCATAGTTCTCACAGGGGAAGTGAAAGTACTTTGCTCATGATAATGAATGCCTCAAATGATAATATAATGATAAGTTCCTTTAATTTTCTTGTGGGTTTCGAGCTAAAGTTACACCAATCAAAAGCAGTGGAGCGTGTAGAGAGGCTTTGGTGGTCAAAACCATTCATCTCGGGGCGACGGGGGGAAGCTGGTTTACTAAATGCTATCATATCACGCAATTATACCATTTATAAAATGGTCATAAATATTTATTATTATTATACAGGCTAACTAAAAAATAAGTGAAAATGTACAAATGATCTAATGGATTATGATAATTATTTGTAAAAACAGAGGAGGTGCAAAAACACACGTTTTCCCCCCCAATTTTAACGTGCTCCTTGGCTCAGGCTGCCAAGTGTACACGAGGCTCTTTGGCTCATCTCAGTCACTAAGAGTAATAACTCTGCAGCTGTTTCTGATCAATAAAACAATGTCATGCTGGTGGGTGGCAACATTCAAATCAAACAAAGCCTTGAAATGAAACTTAGGTTGAAAATAATTTGTACGTCACATCATAGGAAAAGACACTGCATTCACTCGGATTTGCACGAAGTGGACATATCGTTTTTTTTGTCACTTCAAGGCTAAATAAATCATACTTTGACTTAAAACGATGACTTGTTTAGTTAAATCATTGCGCAATATCACAAGTAAACTCTGCCCATCTTCTTTTAGCTTAAAAAAATGGGTTTCTACTGGTTTTGGGCGTTTAAGGACGAAACTGCACATTCAGATAGACAAGCACATTTATTTAACAGTGATACTATAATGGAAAATTGGTCCAATCTACACACAATGTAAACACAATACATTCACAGTGACAACATATATACATCCTCTTGAAAACGGTCTGAAAGTACACCCTTATGCGATCCACATTCAACATGTTTAATTAACCAATGAGGACATACAAACTAATCTTTGTTTCATGACGACACACATTGATCTCCCCCTTATTCCAAACTCTTCATCCTGTTCTGAACACTGACAAACTCCACTAAATGTGGTTTGGATTTGTGTGACAATTATTACAATTTAACTGTCAAATAATGTCTCTCAACGTCACACTGTGGAGAACCAACTCAAGGACAAGGCATGCGTACCAAAAAGCACCCTATTCCCTATATAGTGCACTACTTTTTGACCAGAGCCCTATGGCACACTATTCCCTATATAGTGCACTACTTTTGACCAGAGCCCTATGGCACACTATTCCCTATATAGTGCACTACTTTTGACCAGAGCCCTATGGCACACTATTCCCTATATAGTGCACTACTTTTGACCAGAGCCCTATGGCACCCTATTCCCTATATAGTGCACTACTTTTTGACCAGAGCTCTATGGCACCCTATTCCCTATATAGTGCACTGCTTTTGATCAGAGCCCTATGGCACCCTATTCCCTACATAGTGCACTAGTTTTGACCAGAGCCCTATGGGCCCTTATGGGCTCTGATCAAAAGTAGTGCACTATATAAGGAATAGGGTGCCATTTGGGATGCATCCCAGAGCTCTATAGCTAACACCTGTGCTTCCATTCTCTGTTCCAATGCTCGGTTTTTTTTTGCAATAATTTTCTTCCCTTTCTTCTCCACTTGCTTTCCAAAGTTTCTTACTTTGAAAGAAATCTTTTAAAATCTGGAAAACATTTCATTTTGGCCGCTAAAGATTTGATATCACAGTTTGATGGTCTTGTTGGGCATTTAACCTATTCTTTCTCATGCATTCAGGAAATGCCTGGAATCGCTGTTGATGCCCTCCAACTTTTAAGCGTTTTATATATAGCTTCATCCCTTACAATCAGGTGTTGATTACTAACACTGTAATGATTAAAGTAATCATTTAGACTGTTTTATAGTGTTGGCCAAAGAATTATAAAAAAATCATTAAAAAAATCGAAATGACGCTATTTACATTGATTACATTCAGATGTAATTGATTTAATCCAATTATAAGGAAACCCAATACCACTGCAGTGGAATGTATAAATTATATGCTATGGGTGTTGTGGATAAAACTGTAATGTCTTGTTATTTCGCATCAGTGTCTCTCCCTCTGTCCCTCCATCCATCTCCGTATGACAATACGATATGAAGAATATTGGATAACTGATGCGACTCCTAATCAACGCTCCAACACTTTCTTGTAACTAAGGACCTCTGGCCACTCTTGAATGACAGATGGTTGGGCGGGACCAGGAGTCAACTTTCCAGCATGGTGATTCGCTAAACGGAAGATTTTCCATGTCAGTTTCCTGCTAGTCGGGGTTCAGAGGTTCGTGCCGCCTCCCTCCCTCCAGACTGCGCGCGCGGCTCTCGGAGCAATCGAACTGTCTCCGGTACTTTGCTGAACGCCCGTACACCTTCAGTCTAAGGGCTGGAGATAAGGGAAAGTGGAGCAAGAGGCCCAGTTTGGCTCTAAAGAAGAAACGAATTCTGTTTTCCACGTATGGCTTTGTTGTAGTAACAACAATTACCAACAACACACCGATATATTGTTTTGGTGGATTTGTGGAAGGAAAAGGACACACATTTTGTTCTGAAAGGTCGGCCGGTTTTTTTTTCAGAAGCTTTGTGGCGTTGAGTGAGAGACCATGGAGATGCAAATATGGTCCACAAGGTGGAAAACCAAGAGCCGGCTTTTGTACCCCACTCTAACCACCATCGTCACTCTCACTGTCCTTCTGCAAGTCGTCAATGTCCAAGCAGGTAAGTATCTGTCATTGGCGGAACGCGTTTCAGAACCGTTCACCTCGCAAACTCTCCCTGATGTTTCATGGGGACGTGCAGGGTTGGTTTATCAATTGATCACATCGTTTCAGTAGAGCCAGTGCCACACTCACTGCGCTGTTTGTGCTGATGTTGAAAGAAGCATTTAGATAACGAATGTCAATGTCAGTGTCATAAAATGCATGACTTAAGTGTCACCACATGTGAATCCATGATCAAATATAAGAATGTTTCAAATATGGCCAGTGCCACACTTTTTAAAATAATGTGTTTGTGTGTGCGTGTGTGTAAATCGCGATGTGAAATGCTCTCGTTAGCCTACGTTACAGCCAGTGATGCTACCGCCGTTCAGCGGTGAACACCCAGCGAGACTCGTACAGGTGCGCTCGAACGGTCTCCAGATTATATCGCTCCGCTCTTTGCGTGATACCCCAAAATAGCGGCTCGTACGTGGCATTCTGCTGTGGAGGTATTACCCGTCAAACTGTTCCCATGCCGCTCTCATGCGAATATTTTAAATGGTTTAGCCAGACAAATAGGCTTTGTTTGTCCCCGTGGTCCGCTGTAATGTGGACACAGCTATCGAGAGAGGAATTCCGTAGGGTAGCAATCTCACACCTCGACTATAGAATCCTATAGCCACTGCATAGCTTTTCATAGGTTAACGTCAGAGTATTGATACGGTTAACGTCAGAGTATTGATACGGTTAACGTCAGAGTATTGATACGGTTAACGTCAGAGTATTGATTCGACTTTCTCACCTTCCCAAAAGAACCGCGTAATACGGACGGCTCTGACTTTTACGCATGAGTGTGTAGAGTTTGGTAGACTGCACATCAGCCGTAGGCGCTCGGTGGTTTAAAACTGAGACAGATGTGTTATAACATAACTTTCCACACAATAATCATTAACTGGAACTATATGCTGGTTTTGAAATGTATCAATTGATTTCACCTATTTTATCTTGCCAATACGATTTTTTATACATTTTAACGTTACTCTCTTCCAAACTATATGTCAATGATATGCCATGTTCTCATGACATCCTCGGTGTGTATTTAGCATACTGCATATAAGCAATTCACTCAATTTGCCTAATTTTGGAGGCATTTTCCGATATGGTTTCAGGATATTTTAAAGTGATTCATAGACTTTTCACACAAACGGTATGAGGCACTGTTGTACCATCGGTGAATATGCTACTGCGTATAGGTAGTACTGTCGCCTATGGGGCGATGCTCTCAATTGTAGGAATGAAATACATATAGAAGCCAGAAGTAGAAAACACCGTTTCTCCGCTCTACCCGGGTTACCACTAAGCCCAATAACTCTCCACTATACCCTGGTTACCACTAAGCCCAATAACTCTCCACTCTACCCGGGTTACCACTAAGCCCAATAACTCTCCACTCTACCCTGGTTACCACTAAGCCCAATAACTCTCCACTCTACCTGGTTACCACTAAGCCCAACAAGTATCTACTCTACCCTGGTTACCACTAAGCCCAATAACTCTCCACTCTACCTGGTTACCACTAAGCCCAACAAGTATCTACTCTACCCTGGTTACCACTAAGCCCAATAACTCTCCACTCTACCTGGTTACCACTAAGCCCAATAACTCTCCACTCTACCCTGGTTACCACTAAGCCCAATGAGTCTCCACTATACCCTGGTTACCACTAAGCCCAATAACTCTCCACTATACCCTGGTTACCACTAAGCCCAATAACTCTCCACTCTACCCTGGTTACCACTAAGCCCAATAACTCTCCACTCTACCCTGGTTACCACTAAGCCCAATGAGTCTCCACTCTTCCCTGGTTACCACTAAGCCCAATAACTCTCCACTCTACCTGGTTACCGCTAAGCCCAATAACTCTCCACTCTTCCCTGGTTACCACTAAGCCCAATGAATCTCCACTCTGCCCTGGTTAAAGCTAAGCCCAATAACTCTCCACTCTTCCCTGGTTACCACTAAGCCCAATGAGTCTCCACTCTGCCCTGGTTAAAGCTAAGCCCAATAACTCTCCACTCTACCCTGGTTACCACTAAGCCCAATAAGTCTCCACTCTGCCCTGGTTACCACTAAGCCCAATAACTCTCCACTCTACCCTGGTTACCACTAAGCCCAATGAGTCTCCACTCTTCCCTGGTTACCACTAAGCCCAATAACTCTCCACTCTACCCTGGTTACCACTAAGCCCAATGAGTCTCCACTCTTCCCTGGTTACCACTAAGCCCAATAACTCTCCACTCTACCCTGGTTACCACTAATCCCAATAATTCTCCACTCTACCCTGGTTACCGCAAAGCCCAATAACCCTCCACTCTTCCCTGGTTACCACTAAGCCCAATGAGTCTCCACTCTGCCCTGGTTAAAGCTAAACCCAATAACTCTCCACTCTACCCTGGTTACCACTAAGCCAAATAACTCTCCACTCTACCCTGTTTACTACTAAGCCCAATAACTCTCCACTCTTCCCTGGTTACCACTAAGCCCAATGAGTCTCCACTCTTCCCTGGTTACTACTAAGCCCAATAACTCTCCACTCTTCCCTGGTTACCACTAAGCCCAATAACTCTCCACTCTTCCCTGGTTACCACTAAGCCCAATGAATCTCCACTCTGCCCTGATTAAAGCTAAGCCCAATAACTCTCCACTCTTCCCTGGTTACCACTAAGCCCAATGAGTCTCCACTCTGCCCTGGTTAAAGCTAAGCCCAATAACTCTCCACTCTACCCTGGTTACCACTAAGCCCAATAAGTCTCCACTCTGCCCTGGTTACCACTAAGCCCAATAACTCTCCACTCTACCCTGGTTACCACTAAGCCCAATGAGTCTCCACTCTTCCCTGGTTACTACTAAGCCCAATAACTCTCCACTCTACCCTGGTTACCACTAAGCCCAATGAGTCTCCACTCTTCCCTGGTTACAACTAAGCCCAATAACTATCCACTCTACCTGGTTACCACTAAGCCCAATAATTCTCCACTCTACCCTGGTTACCCCAAAGCCCAATAACTCTCCACTCTTCCCTGGTTACCACTAAGCCCAATGAGTCTCCACTCTGCCCTGGTTAAAGCTAAACCCAATAACTCTCCACTCTACCCTGGTTACCACTAAGCCCAATAACTCTCCACTCTACCCTGTTTACTACTAAGCCCAATAACTCTCCACTCTTCCCTGGTTACCACTAAGCCCAATGAGTCTCCACTCTTCCCTGGTTACTACTAAGCCCAATAACTCTCCACTCTTCCCTGGTTACCACTAAGCCCAATAACTCTCCACTCTTCCCTGGTTACCACTAAGCCCAATGAGTCTCCACTCTTCCCCAGTTAAAGCTAAGCCCAATAACTCTCCACTCTACCCTGGTTACCACTAAGCCCAATAACTCTCCACTCTTCCCTGGTTACCACTAAGCCCAATGAGTCTCCACTCTTCCCTGGTTACTACTAAGCCCAATAACTCTCCACTCTTCCCTGGTTACCACTAAGCCCAATGAGTCTCCACTCTTCCATGGTTACCACTAAGCCCAATAACTTCCACTCTTCCCTGGTTACCACTAAGCCCAATGAGTCTCCACTCTTCCCGGTTAAAGCTAAGCCCAATAACTCTCCACTCTACCCTGGTTACCACTAAGCCCAATGAGTCTCCACTCTTCCCTGGTTACAACTAAGCCCAATAACTATCCACTCTACCTGGTTACCACTAAGCCCAATAATTCTCCACTCTACCCTGGTTACCGCAAAGCCCAATAACTCTCCACTCTTCCCTGGTTACCACTAAGCCCAATGAGTCTCCACTCTGCCCTGGTTAAAGCTAAACCCAATAACTCTCCACTCTACCCTGGTTACCACTAAGCCCAATAACTCTCCACTCTACCCTGTTTACTACTAAGCCCAATAACTCTCCACTCTTCCCTGGTTACCACTAAGCCCAATGAGTCTCCACTCTTCCCTGGTTACTACTAAGCCCAATAACTCTCCACTCTTCCCTGGTTACCACTAAGCCCAATAACTCTCCACTCTTCCCTGGTTACCACTAAGCCCAATGAGTCTCCACTCTTCCCCAGTTAAAGCTAAGCCCAATAACTCTCCACTCTACCCTGGTTACCACTAAGCCCAATAACTCTCCACTCTTCCCTGGTTACCACTAAGCCCAATGAGTCTCCACTCTTCCCTGGTTACTACTAAGCCCAATAACTCTCCACTCTTCCCTGGTTACCACTAAGCCCAATGAGTCTCCACTCTTCCCTGGTTACCACTAAGCCCAATAACTCTCCACTCTTCCCTGGTTACCACTAAGCCCAATGAGTCTCCACTCTTCCCCGGTTAAAGCTAAGCCCAATAACTCTCCACTCTACCCTGGTTACCACTAAGCCCAATAACTCTCCACTCTACCCTGGTTACCACTAAGCCCAATGAGTCTCCACTTTGCCCTGGTTACCACTAAGCCCAATAAGTGCCGTTGGTGGAAAGAGTTCATCTGTGTCTACCCCCCTTTAAACTAGCCTACAGTATGTCTGGGTCAGGATAATTGCTTCTTTCCCTTGATTGTAGATATTATGAAATGAATATTGGTTAGCCTCTGCTGTTATATATGTGTTGATTCTGTTAAGTTGACTTTGATATTATGAGCTAAGGCAGCAAGTCAATATCAATAGCCGAACCATGCCTAAATTATTACGATGAGGAGTGGAACGTATTCCTAGGACACCAAAGGGTGCCATGAATCTATGGGTTCATCATTGTGTCTGTAGTCGTTTTAACTTACAATGTGTTTTTCTTTGTTGATTTTATGCCGGCACGTATTACAGTAGCCTAGGTTGATTTACATCAACTAATCAAGCTATTGATTGACTACAGAACCAGTATCTTACATTTTACAGTCTAGCTGTAATTCTAAAGAGGTTTCTGTCCATGTAAGGTTCCATCTTGGGGTGTGTCTGTCTGTGATGTCAGCTGATATCTCTGAATTGGTGACCACAACTTCCTCTACTCAGGATGATATGCCGTCTGTCTGGACAGTTCCTGTGGTTGGAATGTCCTGTGCAACCAAACCCTCCCCCCAACCTCCATCTTCCTCTTCCCACCCTTCACCCTCCTCTTCTCACCCTTATCCTCCCTTTGAATACATTGTAGATAACTAACAATTAGATAATTAGGGGACATTATTTCAGATATAGCCTGTTAAACTAGATACCCATCTATAATGGAATACCTCACACCCACACAGGCATGGCTCTTCCTCCTCCTCCTCTTCCTCCTCCTTCTCCTCTGTGTGTGATGTTTAAACAGACCAGAATTGCATAATGTGACTAGCAAACATTTACAGGCTTTCCAGGGATCTGTAATTGTCACGTATGCTGCCAACTCTGTATAGATGGTGACAAGAAACAGCACAGAGAAAGATTATAGCCTACATCTCATGATGTTAGGTACACCAACCCAAAAGAGCCCCCAAAAGCCACAGAGCCTTAATAAGGCAAAAGGCAGGAATTAAAAAGTGAATCATGAAAGGCAAGTCAAATTTGAGTCTAGATTATAGATGCTTCCAGAATGTGCTTCATTTGTTTAGTTTCAACCTAAAGGGGATACTTTTCCTTTATGGCTTTATCCAAATAGCATTTTAACACTGAAAGTGTGAAAATAACCAACCCAAAAGACAGAGTGAATGTTTTGTTTGTTCTGTTCTGTTCTGGGTTATAGTTTGAGAACTGTAGTGCTGCTGTTTTAAAAAACTGCTTGTCTCAAATGTCTTTACCAGATGTGGTCACGTGTGTCTGCACAATGCTCCGTTCGGTTCCTTCGTTCGTTCAGCCTGGGGGAGAAATGTGCTCCTCAGCTCTCCCTCATCAGTGTCTCAGGCCTGTTAACATGACAGACAGTTGGCCTGCTTCCCAAATGGCACCCTAACCCCTACCACACAGTAGTGCACAGCTTTTGACCATGGACTGTAGGGCCCTATGATATAGGGAGTAAGCTGCCATTTGGGAAACAGACCGAATATATATATGTATATGTGTATATGTATATGTATATATATATATATGTATATGACAGGGCCCTGACAGTAGACAGGCAGCAGAGGACTGTCATGTATATCATCGGGCCCTGACAGTAGACAGGCAGCAGAGGACTGTCATGTATATCACCGGGCCCTGACAGTAGACAGGCAGCAGAGGACTGTCATGTATATCACCGGGCCCTGCCAGCAGACAGGCAGCAGAGGACTGTCATGTATATCACCGGGCCCTGACAGCAGACAGGCAGCAGAGGACTGTCATGTATATCACCGGGCCCTGACAGCAGACAGGCAGCAGAGGACTGTCATGTATATCACCGGGCCCTGACAGTAGACAGGCAGCAGAGGACTGTCATGTATATCACCGGGCCCTGCCAGCAGACAGGCAGCAGAGGACTGTCATGTATATCACCGGGCCCTGACAGCAGACAGGCAGCAGAGGACTGTCATGTATATCACCGGGACCTGACAGCAGACAGGCAGCAGAGGACTGTCATGTATATCACCGGGCCCTGACAGCAGACAGGCAGCAGAGGACTGTCATGTATATCACCGGGCCCTGACAGCAGACAGGCAGCAGAGGACTGTCATGTATATCACCGGGCCCTGCCAGTAGACAGGCAGCAGAGGACTGTCGTTCATATTTGAAGATGATTGTTAGTTTACTTCTAAGATATCCAGTTTAGATAGACAATGTGCCTACGAGTGACTGGGACTGGTAACATTTAACTGTAGTCAAATCCCCTTTCCTTCAATAGGAGTTTCTGTCCCTTTGTGATTATATAGAATATGGTTTATAATTGGCATTGTGGTACAGAAGGAAATATGTCTCAAACTAGTCACACGTCGCATTCTACCACCACCTCTGAAGGATGCAATGTTTTTTTAATTATGATTATTATTTATAAAGATACTTATGTAGTGCTGCTAAAGGGTTTTGGGATATTGCCTGTTTTTTGTGTGTTTTTTTTTTAGCGCTTCTGTGAGGAGGTGGTTTGGAAGGAAAGGGGGTTGGTGGAGGGAGGGATAGAGGGAAAAGGGGAGAAGAGGTGCGGGGGGGGGAGGCAAATCCTGGCCAATTGAACACATCTGGAATGCATGAGTCTTGGAGGTATGCAGTAATGCAGCATTCTCCAGCTCACAAAGAGGCCTTTGGTTCAGCATGATTCTCTTTTTTCCCTCTTCTTCTTCACAACCAGTAGCTCAGTACTCGGGACAATATACAGACGGAGCAGGAGACTTTGGGTTTTTTATTGGGTATCTTCTAGAGGGGAGAGAGATTTTAAAAATGTAAAAAATAAAAATAAAAAACCTTTCAGGTGAAGTGATCTCATAACGTGACTTGTATTAGTTCTGTGTGAGTTGGACTGTAGGACTTGTGGTCCTCAGAGAGAAAGGACCTGTTCAGTCATTCCAAAGAAACCAATTCAACTCCGACACAAAAGCATAAAGTGAGACCCAGGGCTCTATTTCCGTGTTAAGGACGCGCCAGTGTTAAAAACACACGTTAGTTTTCCATTTCATCATGTATAAACTGGCGCACCTACCAACCCCTAACACCAAATGTGATAAAGTCTCTCTCACTACACTGGAAATAAATAGGAATATGACTTCTAGATGGGAAGAAGAAAAACTAGAGAATTTAAACATTTTTAACATAGAGTCCACCACGTGTTTCCTTCAAAACATAAAGTGTCCACTTCATGCAGCGCTAATGGAAAGTTTTCAGACCCAGGAAAATCAGGTATTTCCTATAACCCGGTTGATGACGGTTTTGATTTTGAGAAGCCTATCCAGCTATGACTCACAGTGCCCATGGAAGGAGAGATGTGCCTCTTTTTGGTCCCCCCCACCATTTAATTGAATTAGGTTTTAAAAAACAAGCATATCCTCCTGTCCCATTTAATCAAGTCTGGTTTAGCAACATTGTATGGGTGTGTCTTTTTTATCCTGGCCATTAGCCAAAACGAGCCTTTTGAGTGAAGGGATTGTAAATGGTCTACTTGGGGATGTTTCAAAAATATTTTCTGCGTGTGTTTGCCCTCGTACATAGGCAACAATACAATTGACAAGAGTCGAGTATTTTTAGACGTGTGAGTGTTCTGCAGAATGACAAACATTGAACGAGAGAAGGGATTTATGATATCATGCTTTTGAGACAATCCTTTTTTAGTAATATTGGTGTTGGTTTAAAAAACAGATTGATCGTTTTTTTTCTGAATTTTAATTTGATTAAACCCAAACTTATTAGAAATGTTTACTTCGAATAGGTTTATTCGATACAATTTCAGCTGCTATTTCTGGAAAAGTCCAAATATGAGCTTGTGGGATGGTTCCATGATGTTTATAAATATTCTCCCGAGTTGCCCAGCGGTCTAAGGCACTGCATCACTACAGACCATGGTTCGATCCCGGGCTATATCACAACCGGCCTTGATCGGAAATCCCATAGGGAGGTGAACAATTGGCCGTCTGGTTTAGGGGAGGGTTTTGCCAGGGTAGGAAGTTATTTTTTATTTTTTTTTGTAACTAAGAATGTGTTCATAACTGGCTTGCCTAACGAGCGTTATAACAGTGGATGGTCCTTTCTCTGTCTGATCTTTACCTGTCTGATCTTTACCTGTCTGATCTTTACCTGTCTGATCTTTCTCTGTCTGATCTTTACCTGTCTGATCTTTACCTGTCTGATTTTTACCTGTCTGATCTTTACCTGTCTGATCTTTCTCTGTCTGATCTTTACCTGTCTGATCTTTACCTGTCTGATCTTTACCTGTCTGATCTTTACCTGTCTGATCTTTACCTGTCTGATCTTTACCTGTCTGATCTTTACCTGTCTGATCTTTCTCTGTCTGATCTTTACCTGTCTGATCTTTACCTGTCTGATCTTTACCTGTCTGATCTTTACCTGTCTGATCTTTACCTGTCTGATCTTTACCTGTCTGATCTTTACCTGTCTGATCTTTACCTGTCTGGTCTTTACCTGTCTGATCTTTACCTGTCTGATCTTTACCTGTTAACAGTTTGGATGTGAGTAAAAACCCTCCATAGTCTGAGTTGCCCTTGTCTGTATTGTCCGCCCACAGGGAGCAATTATGATTAATTATCAATTAATTACCTCTAACTATATTCAGAGATTATTAAAACACATCTTTGTTTCAGTTTTTACTAGAATTTGATGTGAATTATACACTTTTTTTTGTAGGCCTTATCAATAGCCTAGTGAATTTAATGTTGTTTATTGACTGTGTTTGAAATGCCCATATCCAGACTGTGATTTACAGTGGGCCTAGTCCCCTAAATCCGTGAGAATGCAATAGCTTATGTT